>NC_133327.1:417669358-417970608 GCF_042186555.1 Aquarana catesbeiana
GTCATGCTTGTGGCTGTCAGAGTCTTGCTATGCCTCATGGGAATTGTAGTTCTGCAACAGCTGGAGGTCCGCTAATTGCATATCCCTGCCATAGACACACTCCTAAACCTTATGGACAGCCTTCCCAAAAGAGTTGAAGCTGTTATAGCTGCAAAGGGTGGGCCAACTCAATATTGAACCCTACGGACTAAAACTGGGATGCCATTAAAGTTCATGTGCATGTAAAGGCAGGCATCCCAACACTTTTGGTAATATAGTGTATATTGTAGTTATGCTGTCAATAGGATAAATGCAGTTATTATGGGGCAAAGAGAAGAATATGCATTTAGGTGAATATTGTTGAAGGAGAATAATAAAGAAAAGAGACTTGGGTTATGAATCTCGGGTTATATTTCTAGCCAGTGAGTGATGTAATTCATAACCAACCATTCAATCACTCCTAATACTGGGCAAGGTTCTCCACATTTTATGCAAATGAATGGATGAATATCAGTCATGATGAAATGCTGTAGACCGAGTCATGTGCAGGCATGTCCACTAATCTAATGTGTGTTTTCTTTTGTCAGTACAGATTGTGGTCCAATCACCTGATCTTATTTTAACATTAGTTTGTTTTCCAGTGCAGATTGAAGAGTTTAAGATAAGCTGAGTGTTCCTGTCACATGAATATTGTGCAATGATTATGAGCAGGTGAAAACTAAATGAGAAGGTAATATGATAGCAGAAAAGAATACATAGGCACTGTATTATGATTTCCAAATAGAAACAGAACTACTTGTATATTGAAGATAATATTTTGATGTTCAGCTCAAAATAACATATAGAATGAGTACAACTGATGTATTTCTGCTATGGCAAATAAAAATTAATATTTGCTACATTTATAAAGAAAGGGTAATCCTCCCTATAAGCACCAATGCACAATGCTGATGGGCATCAAGCTCCTGGGCACTGTAGAAATTACAAAACATAATTCAAAAAAGTACCTTTTTATTGTTCTCAGCCTCCTCCAAAAATCCTTATTTGCTGCTCTAATCTGATTTCCTGTTGGAGGGTGGCTACATTTGTTCTCAATGATCCCACTGTATGTAGGAAGTTAGCCACCCTCCCTTGCTCTCTCTCCATATGGACAATGGGATGTACTGTATAGTGTGCACAAAGCAGTGCACATGACTGCAACTAACGGGCACTACCTGTTCCAAACAAACAGAAGTGAGGAGGAAGAGGAGAGATTTGGAGACTCATGGAGGACGTTACAAGGAGATAAAAAAGCACAGTGAGAAACTACGAAACTAAAAATAGGTTACAGGACCATTAAGTAGTATTGTATGTGTATAAGCTGATTTTACATTTACAGTATATGTAATAAGTAAAATAAATTGCTTTGTAAAGACCATAGACTTTAAGGTAGAAGAAGAAAAATACTATTTGTATGATCGCTGTCTTCTGATTGTGATTGCAAAATACCAGTGAAACTAAATTAAATGTCTCTAAGATGGGTATTCTGGTGGGAGATGCAATTTACGGTTCTAGTTATCTCTGTTTTTTGCTCAGTTAAAGTGGACCCAGCACTTGTAGTGTAGTAGTCTAGTGCAGTGGTTCTCAACCCTGTCCTCAAGTACCCCCAACAGGCCATGTTTTGGGAATTTCTCTTAGATAAAATAGCTGTTCAAAATACCAAGCCATTTACTCTTATTTAAAGCACCAGTGCAAGATAAAGGAAAACCTGCAAACATGGCCTGTTGGGGGTACTTGAGGACAGGGTTGAGAACCACTGGTGTAGTGTACATGAGGCAGACGGCTATCTAGAAGCACACTGCTCTCTCTGCTGCTGCTCTCTCTTCTCTAGCACAATGGCTGAAAGTTAATAATTTACTTGTTTTTCATGCGTTGTTGACATTTGGGAGCATCTCCTGTGGTTATCTTTAAAAATGCTTCTAACTTCGAATGCTCATAACTGCTGCTAAACTCGCATAAACGTGGTATATAAAAGCTATAAATTGGACAATTTTCCCCGTCTGTTTCCAGTTGTCAGTTTACAACCTTTTAGAAAAGGTTTTCAACTGCCCTGTGTACATGAGCCCCGTAGTCATTCCTCATACCTGAGGTCCTTCAGC
This sequence comes from Aquarana catesbeiana, assembly GCF_042186555.1. Lineage (NCBI taxonomy): Eukaryota > Metazoa > Chordata > Amphibia > Anura > Ranidae > Aquarana > Aquarana catesbeiana. The sequence goes on from NC_133327.1 coordinate 417,671,476, forward strand.
GCCCTTTTGAGCTTTGTTGCCATTGTCTGGACTCTCCCCAGTTCAAGCATCAATCTTTCTTTAGGATCAGTGAGCAGAACTGGACTGCATACTCAAGATCTGGCCAAACCAGATAAGATGGCAGAATTAGTTTTATCCCTAGAGTAAATCCCCCTTTTAATGTCTGCTGGCTTGCTTGCTGCATCTGGGCATTTCATGCTATTGCAGAGCTTATCATCTACTAGGACCCCCAGATTATTTTCTGTCCTCAATTCCCCCAGAGGTTTGCCCCCATAGCAAGTAACTTGCATTCATATGTTTAGCTCCAAAGTGCATTACTTTACATTTTTCAATATTAAGTCTCATCTGCCATACAGATGATGCCCACCCTTCAATTCTAAGTAGGTCTTCTTGTAAAGTTGCTATATCCTGTTGTGAAGTTATCACCCTGCTTAGCTTTGTATCATCAACAAACACTGAGTTTAAACTATTTTTTCAACCTCTGTATCATTAATGAACAAGTTAAACAGAACTGGTTCCCAGACAGAGTCCTGGGGTAATCCACTTACAACTTCAGACCAAAAAATATTCCTTTATTCACCAACCTCTGGAAGCGCTCCTGTAGCCAGTTTTCTATCCTGTACAGTACATAAAATCCCATCAATGCCAAAAGATCTTAATTTGTAAATTAAGCGTTTATAGGCTACTGTATCAAATACTTTAGCGAAACCTAGATACACAGGGGTTGATTTACTGACTACCATTTGGCATGGTAGCCAAATCCGCTTCTAACTTTAGCTTGTTTAATTAAGCTTCAACAAAAAACCTGAAAGCTGGTTGGTTTTCTTTGCAAAGCTGCGCCAGATTTTGCACTCTCCAGTTTTAGTAAGTCAACCCCACAATGTCCACAGACCTTCCTTCCTAATGCAATAGCCATAGTAATCAGCTACCTTTTAGGCTCCGTTCACATCTAGGCGTCCCGGATGACGGGTGGAAATGCCACGATTTTGCCCGCTATCCCAAATCATGGCAAATAGCGGGACACCCTTGCGATCCTTGTCACTTCCAATAGCACCTCGATCGCGTCACGAAGTCCTGCAATTCGCAGTGATTTGGGGTCACGGGCAGAATCGTGGCGATTCTGCACACAATCCGTGACTCCTAGATGTGAACGGAGCCTAAATGTTGGTTTGTGAAATAAGCAAGCCGAGAAAAAAAAAAGATGAGCAGTGTCAATTAATTCTGCTATATGACAGGATAACTCAGTTAACAGATCCTGGATGTATAGTTTTATAGGTTGCATGCCTACTGAATCCAGTGCTTAAACAACCCTGACTACAATTATTTGGCTTGCAACTTATAAGCCAATATTTGCATGTTCATTAATGTAAATAGGATGGTTACAGAACCCCATTCTCTGTTTAACTACAAGCCCTTTTATAAAGGGCTGAAGTGTACTTGAGCAAATGCAAATCTCAGTATTATTCTTTGCAAGCCTTGGCCAGTTTTTACAATCCAGACATTTGCATACCTTTGTCTTTCTGTAAAAAAACAGACATACCTGAAGTAAAATACCATGGCGGATATCATTAATTGAACTGCCTAGGAGCACAAGGCTGCTTGTTTAATGTATAAGATGTATTTCTAGGCAAAAAGTTCATTGCATGCAAATTATGCTTTAAAATTCACAACACAGGAAAATCATTTATCAGTAGTGTGAATAATTTACTTGAAGCAAAACACATCTTTTTAACCTTGCTGCATTCAATGCTTCTTGTTTATCATATAGTAGAAGAAATATGCATGAAATAGACAGGTGTATAGGAATAACAGAGGTTTTAAAGTTAGAATGTGATAATAACGCTGTTCTTAATTATATAGGTACTGTTTTCAACACAAAACGTTTCTGTATTAAGCAATTGTGACCATTAACATAAGAAATATCCTTGTGATGTTTATGAAGAGGGTGCAGGAAGGGTCACGAAAGTGAAATGTTCGGTTATCGTCTCATACCCCATTTTTTTTATGCATATTTCTTATACTTTACGATAAACTAGAAGCTGGGCACCACAACACATGTAATATGCACTGTACGCCCATAAGATATACTTTATGTGCAAGAGGCCTTAAAGTAATTCTAAAGGTAGAAGGTTTTTTTTTTTACTTTAATGTACTCTCTGGAATATAGAAACATAAAAAAGTGACAGCAGGAAAAGACCAAGTAGTCCGTCGAATCTTTTTTTTTTTTTTTTTTTTTCAATTCATACATGTTTTAAGTTTTTTTTTTTTTTTTACTTTATTTGTCTGAGTATATATTTATGTTTGTCCTAAGCACGTTTGAAGCCATATATTGTTTACTGATTCTCTACCAATGCTGAAAGTCTATTCCAAGCATCAACTACCCTTTCAATAAAATAAGGCTTTCTAAGATTAGTTTTTCATTTTCCTCCAGTTAGTTTGATTATGTCCCCGTGTTCTTGATCTTGGGTTAATATTAAAAATACTACCCTCTTGAAACGTATTCACCCCCTTGATGTATTTAAAGGTTTCAATCATCCCCCTGCCCTCCTTCCTCGTTCCCTTCTATAGACTGTACATATTTTAAGTTTTATCCCCCAGACCTTTCACCATTTTTGGTTACCTGTCTTTGGACTCGTTCTGTCTTTTCAATATCTTTTTGTAAGTGAGGTCTCCAGAACTGGACACAGTTTTTTAAATGAGGTCTCACTAAAGATCTATATAGGGGAATCAGGATCTCCTTCCTCCTGCTGGTGACCCTCTAGTGAAGTATCTGAGAATTCTATTTGCTTTCCCTACTGCATAGCTACACTGTTTGTTCTTTTTGAAATCATCTGAACTAATTATCTACAAATCTTTTTCCTCTGTAGTGCTGGCCAACACCGTACCCCCAATGTTGTACTGTGTCAAGGGATTCTTTTTCCCTAGGTGCATTATTTTACATTTAGATACACTGAACTGCAGTTTCTCCTGCTTTGCCCAATCTTCCAGCAATGCCAAACCATGTTTCATGTTAAAGACCCTTGCAGGGATTTCAAACCCTATTTCACGCCTTTGTATCATCAGCAAAGACATACCTTACCCAACAACCTTTTAGTTACCGTATATCACTTACCTGTACATATTGATTAAATAGAACAGCACCTAGTACCCTGTGGTAGACCACTAGTGACTGGTCTCTGTTCCGAGTGAACCCCATTTACAACCACACTCTGGTATCTATGCTTTTAGCCAACTGCATATCCACTGAACCACTCAAGGGTTAAGTCCTAGATTGTACAGCTTTTGGATTAGATCATTATGTGAAACTGTATCAAATGCCTTGCTGAAATCAAGATATGCTATGTCCACAGCACCACCCTGGTCCAAAACATTGGTGATATAGTCAAATAATGAAATCCGATTAGTCTGACATGATCTGCCCTCAGTAAAGCCATACTGCTTTGGGTCCAGCAAGTTGTGTGTTTTAAGTGATCAATGATCCTTCTTTTCATCAATGATTCCATTAACTTGACTACAACTGATATTAACTCACTGGCCTGTAATTGCCAGCTTCTACCTTACTGCCCTTCTTGTAGATAGGTACAATATTAGCTGTCCACCAGTCATGGGGAACTTCTCCTGTTAGAAAACATTGATTAAAAAAGTTAATGGTCCAACAACTATTCCTTAGAACTCTGGGATGAACATCAGGGTCCATTGATCTATTAAGCTTTAACTGAGCCAGTTCATCTGCTACCTCGGTCTCCAGAAATCCCAAAAATGAACCATCATTACTAGAACCAATATGATTCCCAAACTTGTTATTACTAGTACATTGCACTCGACATTAAGGTAAAAAACATTCTGTGTGTAGCTTCCCACCCCCCAGCCTAATCTCATACTCACCTGATCCCGATCCAGAGCTATGCCCAAGAGCATCAGTTCTCTCTGCTCTCCTCACTGTAAATCAAGGCAGCAGTTTCTGCTGCTGTCAATCACAGCCAGTGAGGAGACAGGGGGGTGGGCCCAAGCTACGCTCTGTGTGGTAATGGACACAGGGCGCAGTTCGGGAGCAAGCACATACGAGTGCCCCAACAGCAAGCGGCTTGCTATGGAGCACTCGGGGAGGGGTAGAGGGAGCCAAGAGCATCGGTGGGGGATCCCAGAGGAGGATCGGGGTTTCCCTGTGCAAAACCCGGGCAACAATGTAAGAAGCATTCTCCCTACCGAACACCAATATTAACAGGACATTCTTTCCACCGAACACTATTACATAACTACACAAAACTCAGAGTGGTTCCATAATTGGCAAGTACTACAATCTGAATTGTTATGTCAAGTAATTATGTGTTTAACTTTAAAGTGGAATTTCATGGGTAAAATAAAAATGGGTGAACAGGCAGAATTTTTAATGCAGAAGAGACGCTTTGTCTCTTTGCATTAAAGTTACTTACCTACTTGTCCGCCCCTGTACAGCTGTGAGCCGTCATCTTGGCCCAGCCAAAGAAAATGGCCAGCGATCAAGACCCGGAAGCTGGTCTCCCAAAGAAGTCAGCAGCCAGCGGGGAGCTCTGAGATGCCACATCGCTGGACTGAAGGTGAGTATAGTGCCACTTTAAGGTAGTAACTAGCACTGTAAAAGGTCTCAATTCTATAAAAAAACACGGTCTATGGCTTTTCAAAATTTCCATGCTTTAAGTCTTGAAATCCTTTTACCTTTTATCCTCTACAGGAGACATATTTCTCTCAGTCCTCCACACCAAGATACCTTCACAACAAATACCCCAACTGTTTGTTTATTTAGGATGGAGTAATTTTCACAATAAAAAAATAGAAATGGTGAGGACAGACATAAACTAACAATGGGGAAAATTAACAATAATACAGTTACGTTAATCTCTTACTATACCCCGAATTTGGGACAATTTGAATCTTTTCATCAAATGTTGCATCATTTGCAACCACATATGATTGACCATACTATAATGGGAGAGGACAGTAGTATCTTTTTGGACTAAACACTAGATAGGTGTCAGAAACCATGAATCAGACTGAGACAGAAGTACAGTTAAACCTCGCTTGTTTAATAATAATAAAAGGTAAACATTGTCAAAAAATAGTCAGAGTTCAGGAACCGGAACGGATAGTCAGACAAGCCAAAACGTCAGGGAGCCATAGATGAGCTTAGTAGAACAGCAAGCAGGATCTGGAGCCAGAAGGAATGTCAGCCAAGCAAGTCTTTAACAGGAACACAGGAGAGCGTCTCTAGAGATGTGACCAAGGTGAAGGCAGAAATCATCTGGGCTGGATGGCTTAAGTAGGCAGGACTGATGAGCAGGATATCATCAACAGGTGAGTCACTGTGGAGAGACAGGAGCTGGCAATTAGCCGACAGCTGAGCGGCAAGCTCAGAGAAGGAAGGGCTGAGGCCAGCCCAGACAGTACCCCCTCTTCAATGGTCCCCTCGGAGGACCACCAGGCTTGAGAGGAAAACGTTTATGAAAATCACAGAGGAGAACGGGCATGTACTTCCGAGGATGAGACCCAAGAGAGTTCCTCAGGACCGTGCCCTTTCCAATGCACCAGGTACTGTATGCACCTATGGGAGTCAATAATGGACTGTACTTCATACTCCTCATGGTTCTCAACCTGTACAGGGTGAGGACGAGGCACCGAGGTGGCAAAGCGGTTACAGACCAAAGGTTTTAATAAGGAGACATGAAATACATTTGAGATACGCATATTAGAAGGAAGGTTTAATTCATAAGCCTGCGAAGAATACGGAAAGGCCCAATAAACCGAGGTGCGAACTTAAGAGAGGGAACACAAAGTCGGAGGTTGGGAGATGAAAGCCAGACCCTGTCCCCAACCTGGTAGGAAAGCGCAGGCAGGTGTCTGTGGTCAGCATGGAGTCTGTACCTATCATTAGCATGTCGCAAAGCCCAAGTGGAACGAAGACCATGGAGATGCTCCTCTAATGCAGGAATACTCTGTGGAACGAATGAGTCTGGCAACATGGAAGGTTGGAAACCATAGTTCGCCATAAATGGGGACAATCGGGAAACAGAATTCAAGGCACTATTGTTAGCAAACTCCGCCCATGGTAAGTGGTCAGACCAGTTGTTATGATGATCAGAAATATAGCAACGTAGGAATTGCTCCAAGGACTGATTGGCTCGTTCTGCAACCCCATTAGACTACCGGTGATACACAGAGGAGAAAGCAAGCTGAATTCCCAACTGTTCACCAGAACTGGGACACAAACTGCCTACCTCTGTCCGAGACGATCACCTTGTGTAGCCCATGTAAGCAAAAGATCTCCCGAGCAAATATCAAAGCCAGTTTCTTAGAAGTGGGCAACTTCCTAAGTAAAATACAATGAGACGTTTTAAGAACCAGTCAACCACCATAAGGTTAACTGTGTTGCCCTGGGAGTTGGGTAACGCCACAATGAAATCCATAGACAGGTGGGTCCAGGGCCTCTCTCCATTGGGTTGTAGGAGGCCCACTGGAAGGTGTCGTGAAGTCCTACTCTGAGCATACACGGAACAGGCAGCTACGAAGGACAGTTACATCAGCAAGTAGACTAGGCCACCAGAATTGTTGGAAAATAGACCAAAAGAGTTGATTCTTACCAGGGTGGCCAGCAGCCTTGGGAGAATGGTAAGTCTGGAGCATGGCAGTACAGAGACTCCCTGGGACAAAGCAGCGGTCACAAGGTTTCTCAGGAGGAGCATGAACCTGAGCAGCAAAAATTTGTCACCCAAAGGAGAAGTGAGACTGGTGCGAACCTTAGCCAGAATACGATCAGGAAGAATTACAGGAATCGGAACCGACTCCAACTTGGAAGTGGAGGAAAATTTTCGTGACAAAGCGTCAGCTCTTACATTCTTAATACTGGGTAAGAATAAGACAATGTAATTGAAACTAGACAAGAAAAGAGCCCATCGTGCCCTCATTCTTATGGTCAGTAAGAATGAGAACCGGCACAGTGGTACCTTCGAGGAGATGTCTCCATTCTTTCAGGGCTAAAATGATCGCTAACAGCTCTCTGTCACTAATCTCGTAATTGCACTCCGCAGGTGACAATTTTTGGAAAAGTAGCCACAAGATGCATAGCGCTCTCAGAGGTAGGACGTTGAGACAGAAGGGCGCCAATGCCAGTCTCAGAAGCATCAACCTCAAGGATAAAAGGTAATGTAAGATCAGGATGTGCCAACACAGGAGCAGAAACAAAGGCAGCCTTGAGACTCTCAAAGGTCTTAATGGACTCCGGAGACCAACATTGTGGGTTATTGTCCTTTCTGGTCATATCAGTCAGGGGCTTGACCAGAGACGAGAACTTAGGAATAAACTCCCGTTAATAGTTGGCAAAGCCAAGAAAAAGCTGCAGAGGATGTAAACTCACGGGTCAGGGCCACTGTTGGACTGCTGAAAGTTTCTCTGGGTCCATCAAAAAACCAGCAGTGGAAATGACATAACCTAGGAATTGAACCTGTTCACGATGGAATTTGCACTTCTCCAATTTACAATAGAGATTGTTCTCTCTTAGTTTCTGAAGCACACGACAGACATCTGTGTGGTGGCTCTCCAGGGACTTGGGAAAATATGAGGATATGGTCGAGATAAACCATAACAAAAAACTTCAACAAATCTCAGAGGACATCATTAATAAAATTCCTGGAAAACTGCCAGGGTATTACAAAGGCCAAAAGCCATTACGAGGTACTCATATTGGCCTGTTCTGGTATTAAATGCAGTTTTCCACTTTTCGCCTCCTTAATCCTCACGAGATTGTATGCCCCTCTCAAATCAAGCTTTGTGAAAACCGTTGCTCCATTAAGGCGGTCAAATAACTCCATAATCAACAGAATCGGATAGGCATTTTTAATCGTGAAACGATTGAGACCCCTATAATCAATACAAGGTCTCAGTTCACCACTCTTCTTCACAAAAGAAGAAACCAGCACCAGCAGGAGACGAGGATTTGCAGATGAAACCTTGAGAAAGTGCATCTGCAACATACTCCTCCATGGCCTTATCCTCCAAGACCGACAAAGGGTAAACCCGGTCATGAGGGGGTATGGCACCAGGTTGAAGGTCAATTGCGCAATCAAACGACCAGTGTGGAGGCAAACTACTGGCTTGACCTTTGTCAAAGACATCGCTAAAATCGCACAGGACCTTGGCTACCTTCTGGAAGCATGTCTTGCTGCATTGTGGCGACCAGGAGAGAACCTCAGCATGGAGCCAATCAAAAGAGTTGTGCCTCTGCAACCAAGGATAACCAATAACCAGCGGAAACTTAGGAGAGGAAATAACTTGGAATTGGATTATCTCATGGTGAAGAGCCCCTACGACCATGGACAACGGAACAGTCTCATGAGTCACATGGGCAGGCTGTAGAGGTCTCCCGTCAAGAGCCTCAATGGCAAGTGGAGTGTCACGCAGTTGCAGCGGAATCAAGTGGTTTGATACAAAGTCAGCATCAATGAACAGGCCTGCAGCCCCAGAGTCGATTAGAGCCTGTATCTCGACGGACGACTCAGCCCAAGAAAGGGTAACCGAAACCAGGGGCTTATCCTTCTGGATAACTGGTGGATGAAACAACGCCACTTAAGGTATGTCCATGACAGGACCTCAAGGTTCGGGTAGGACAAGACTTCAAAAAAGTGACCTGCCAGGCCACATTAAAGGCACAAGCTCTCCCTCCTCCTAAGTTCTCCTGAGTTTTCTCATCCGCAGAGAGACACGTGAAACCCAAGTGCATGGGTTCATCTTCACTGATCGGCTCGGTACCAGGAGGCATGGGAGGTGAGGGAAGCAAGGGTGGGACTGCAAAGTTTGGAGACAAATATACAGGAGGCTTCCGCAAGCGCTCTTTAAAAGAGAGTCTTTCTCTGAGTCTGGAGTCAATGAGGATGGCAAACGTGATCAACTTCTCCAGCTCAGTGGGTATATCTCGGGCTGCTATCTCATCCTTGATGGTATCCGAGAGACCATGAGAAATAGCACCCACGAGGGCCTCATTGTTCCAAGCAACCTCTGCTGCCAGCGTACGGAATTCAATGGCGTAATCGGCAACAGTTCTCGTAATCTGTTTGATGGACATGAGGCACTTGGCAGCAGAAGCGGAGCGTCAAATACCCTTTTAAAGCCACAAACTCAGGGTAACTCAAGACAACAGGTTTTTGCATCTCCCATAGAGGGTTTTCCCAGACCAAGGCTCTCTCAGAAAGCAAAGATATCATGAAACATACTGTCACGGAACGTCCCACACTCCGCTTGAGTGCTTCCGTCAGTATACCGCTTCCTAAGTTCTGGAACACGAGTCCAATGGATCTGGCTATAGGAACCCCCAAGAACTAGACAACAACAGTCTTGGAGTACATCAGGACTCACTCTTTATTTGAGATCTCACACAAATTTATACAGCAGGCTGACTCAAAGCTAACCTAATTAACATGAGCTAATTTACTAAAAAATGTACCCAGACCAGATGACTCAGAGACATGACCTGTAGGACACAGACTTGTGGGCACCGAGCTTCACACAGTAGTATAAACACAATAGCAGGAGCTAATTACAATTAACAATACAAACATCAATCTCCCCCCCCCCTCCTCAGCCTAGTCATCAACAATTCGTCTCCTAGCCAGTCCTGGAGGCTAATGTGATCAGCTCACTCAATTAACAGGTTGAGTTCAGAATCAAACAAACCAATAATAGTCTCTAAATACATCCTGGGAGATATTGTGGACAAATATTACTGTCCCATTTTAAGTAGTCCAAGATATATTTTCTCACTCACCCTGTGCCAGGATAGCACAGGGTGACTTAAACATAAGAGTTATATGGGGAGCTGAAACAAGGACATCCCCTACTTTCCAAGGGATTCTGAGTTCCACGGGCCCTCCCGTCACACCTACTTTGCTTCTGTCCATGAAAACGCCTGGGGCAGCATCTCAAAGTATATCTCAACCTGTTTGAGAAACCCTCTGCATTGGACTGGATCGCCCCCAAATCACTGGGGAAGTGGAGCAGAATCAGACATACTTCTTATAGATGTAATACTCGAGTTGGTTGCCTGCACAGAGACTGAAGCAGCAGTAGGGATGGCCTGCAACACAGGTTGTACCAGAGCAGCCACAGTGTGAGATTCCAGGTGAGCCATGCGTATGTAACACCATGGCAAACTGATCCATGCGGCGATCCTGCTCATCCAATCTGGAAAAAATATTACCAACAAGTGGATTTACTGCATCTTCTGAATTCATGGCCTTTGCTGACTGTCAGAAACCATGAATCAGACTGAGACAGAAGTACAGTTCAATCTCACTTGTTGAATAATAAAAAAAAAAAAAAAAAGGTAAACAGAGTAAACGTAAAAGCAGGATCTGGAGCCAGAAGTAATGTCAGCCAAGCAAGTCTTTAACAGGAAGACAGGAATGTGACCAAGGCAAAGGCAAAGATCATCTGGGCTGGAAGGCTTAAATAGGCAGGACTGACGAGCAGGATATCATCAACAGGTGAGTCACTGTGGAGAGATAGGAGCTGGCAATTAGCCGACAGCTGAGCGGCTAGCTCAGAGAAGGAAGGGCTGAGCCCAGCCCTGACAATAGGTCAAGTCCTAAGGAAATATGCCCCCCCCCCTTGAAATAAAGCCTCAAAATAGCTAAATTATAGCTAATAATAATGGCTAAATTATTCCATCCCTATGATTAAGGCAGGCCATACACAGTGCAATTTTTTTTTTCCTGCAACCGTCGGTTGCAGGAAAGAAATTAGCATGATTCCCCCATCAACACAGACAGTGCTAACAGGGGAATCACTCCTGCTGAGCAATTGTCTTCTGGGGCAGGGGCAGGCGGGGGAAGTTGTCCTCGCTGGGAGAAGAGAGTAATTATCACTAGGAGCTGCTATAATCACAAGAGAATCCGGCAGGCTGGTTGTAGCCAAGATGATCGATTGATCAACTTGGTACAATCAGCCTGAACATTAACAGTTTGAATCTTGACCGGTTCAGTAGGTATCGTGTATGGCCTGCCTTAATAGATAAATGGAGAGAATGCAACCCTATGAAGAGAGATTACACCTCTCTACTCTCATGTACATAATACATTTTCTCACATAGATTGTGATCCGTGGTGTGCTGGCGAATATGTACACTTACTTGATGTTTCCAGTATAAAGCTGGTAATCGTACAGCACCCACTACTGATGTGCTTGTTTGCCAGGAACGTGTGCAGTAGGAACATAGAGAAGAGTGATATGGGCAAGACATAAATGTTACGCACTAGGGGATATGCCAAGTTCCATATTAGTGAGCAAATTATCACCCAAATCTTACACTGCCTCCTTTCCTTAATTATGGTTAACATTCTCAAGAATGTTTCCATTCGTATTTCAAATTATCCTTTACTAAGGATCAGGCAGATAAGTTCTTTAATGATCTCCTCCACCTGAAAGACCACTGGGGACTTTGAGGGCAGTTCTTTTGGTGGAGAAATTGCATTTAGCCATGAAAAAAAATAAACCTATCAAAAGCATCAGATCCAGAAGGGCTTTCAGGGGAAATAATTAAAAGAAATAAGCAGAAATTCTGACCCCTAATTTATGTCAATTTTGTAATAGCGTCAGAAATGGTTCCAATATACAGTATCTCCATGTGAAAATGCAGCATTAAATCACATTATCCCATAACCAGGAAAGAATCATAGCAAAAGTGAAAATTACTGCCCTATATGACTGAAATTCTAGTCATGCAAATTTAACCCATTTTTGCCAAGGTGTATTCGCCCAGATCAAGTGATGTTCATCCCCGAGAAAAGTTTTGGATCAAACAAGAAGTGTAATAGATGATAGATCAGCCATTCATGCTAACTGGGGCAAAGAGGGGAAAAGAGATGTATGCTCCTCTCCCTAGACCTACAGAAGACCTTAGACTCTACAGGCACATCTAAAAAAATGAGAATATCATCGAAAAGTTATTTCAGCAATTCAATTCAAAAAGTGAAACTCATATATTATATACTGTAAAAAATTTTTCTACATACACAGAGTGATATATTTCAAACATTTCTTTCTTTCAATTTGATGATTATGGCCTACAGCCAGTGAAAACCTAAAATTTAGTATCTCAGAAAATTAGAATATTAAATAAGACCAATAGCAAAAAGGATTTTTAATACAGAAATGTTGGCTTACTGAAAAGTATATCCATGTACAGTACAGTACGCACTCAATACTTGGTCTGGGCTCCTTTTGCATGAATTATTGCATCAATGTGGTGTGGCATGGAGGCGATCAGCCTGCGGCACTCTCAAGGTGTTTTGTAAGCCCAGGTTGCTTTGATAGCACCCTTCAGCTCATCTACATTGTTGGGTCTGGTGTCTCTCATGTTCCTCTTGACAATACCCCACAGATTCTCTATGGGGTTTAGGTCAGGCGAGTTTGCTGGTCAATCAAGCAAAGTGATACCATGATCATTAAACCAGGTATTGGTACTTTTGGCAGTGCGGGTACGTGCCAAGTCCTGCTGGAAAATGAAATCAGCATCTCCATAAAGCTAGTCAGCAGAGGGATACATGAAGTGCGCTAGAATTTCCTGGTAGAGGGCTGCGCTAACTTTGGACTTGATAAAACAGTGGACCAACACCAGCAGATGACATGGCTCCCCCAAATCATCACTGACTGTGGAAACTTCACACTGCACCTCATGCAACTTGGATTCGGTGACTTTCCACTCTTCCTCCAGATTGAGCCTTAATTTCCAAATGAAATCCGAAAAAAGGACTTTGGACCACTGAGCAACAGTCCAGTCCTTTTTCTCCTTAGCACAGGTAAGACTCTTCAGATGTTGTCTTTGGTTCAGGAGTGGCTTGACACAAGGAATGTGACAGTTGTAGCCCATGTCCATGTGTAGTGGCTCTTGAAGCACTGACACCAGCCGTAGTCCACTCCTTGTGAATCTCCCCCAAATTCTTGAATGGCCTTTGCTTCACAATCCTCTCAAGGCTGCGGTTATCCCTGTTGCTTGTGCACCTTTTTATACCACCCTTCCATTAATATGCTTTGCCTGTTAAAATCTCTAATGGGACACGCTAGGGATGTCTGTTATCGCCATAGTTGTACATTTTGGCCATGGAACACCTGGCGGTTGCCCTACCGCCTAATCCCTCCATTCCGTAGGTTCAGGTGGGCAACAATTCATATCAATTGAATATTTTTGTGGGTGACTTTACTTATATATGTATCCAATCCAAGAATAGCTTTTCCGAGCATTCTGTACGAATTAGAACAATTCCGTCTTTATAGCAACTTTAAAGTAACACACAAAATCTAGGTGTCTTAACCGCTTCAACCCCCTTCCTGACCAGAGCGTTTTTTGCGATTCAGCACTGTGTCGCTTTAACTGACAATTGCGCGGTCGTGCGACGTGGCTCCCAAACCAAATTGACATCCTTTTTTTCCAACAAATAGAGCTTTCTTTTGGTGGTATTTGATCGCCTCTGCGATTTTTATTTTTTGCGCTATAAACAAAATAAGAGCGACAATTTTCAAAAAAACGCATTATTTTTTACATTTTGCTATAATAAATATCCCCCAAAAATATATAAAAAAATTTTTTTTCCCTCAGTTTAGGCCGATCGTATTCTTCTACATATTTTTGGTAAAAAAAAAATCGCAATAAGCGTTTATTGATTGGTTTGCACAAAAGTTATAGCGTTTACTAAATAGGGGATAGTTTTATAGCATTTTTATTAATTTTTTTTTACTAGTAATGGTGGCGATCAGCGATTTTTATTGTGACTGCGACGTTACGGCGGACATTTTTGACACATTTTTGGGACCATTGTCATTTATACAGCGATCAGTGCGATTAAAAATGCACTGATTACTGTGTAAATGACACTGGCAGTGAAGGGGTTAACCACTAGGGGGCGGGGAGGGGTCAAGTGTGTCCTAGGGGAGTGATTTACTAACTGTAGGGGTATGGGCTAGCAGTGTCATTACTCTGATCACTGCTCCCGATGACAGGGAGCTGTGATCAGGGACACTTGTCACTAGGCAGAACGGGGAGATGCTGTTTACATCAGCATCTCCCCGTTCGTCCTCTCCATGAGGCGATCGCGGGTATCCCCGCGGAGATCGAGTCCGCGGGACCCGGGACCCAACTCACGGAGCTCCCAGCCGGCGTGCACGCAATGGCACAGCGGGGAATTCAAATGGACGTACAGATACGCCCATTTGCCCAGCCGTGCCATTCTGCCGATGTACATCGGCGTGCACCGGTCGGGAACCGGTTAATATCACTTTACCAATAATTGAAAAAGAAATGCTAGAAATTACCTTCCCATTAATGGGAATTGCAATCTCTTAAATATTTAGAGGAGAATATTGCTACCTCAGAAGAAAAGATGTACAAATTAAATTATCTTCCCATGCTGAACTCCACAATTATTAGATTGCAGTCTAGGGCCACAGGAAAACACTCTTGGCTAGGGAAAATGGCAATGTACAAGATGAATATTTTACCTTGTTTCTTGTATTTATATCAAACATTAACTATAGTCCTCCCATGGGCTTTCTTTCGGTCTCTAAGATCTAGTCTACTTCGATATCTCTGGTTGAACATTATTGGTTAGTCTTCGCCACAATATCCTAGTAAAGCGGAAGATAGAGGGGGGAGCAGGTTTACCACATATGGAATTTTACTATATAGCATCAGTGCTGACCAAAATATTGGATTGGTTCCATCGTGGGCGAGCAAAACAATGGGTAGCTATTGAACAGCAAATCACATCTGTCCCCCTGACCTCTCTCCCATGGATTGCACTTAAATCTCGCCCATCTAGACAAACACTATCACTGTTGACCCAATCTTTATTAAGAGTTTGGGATCGGACTGTTCGAAAGTGGGGTATCTCTTCGATACCAGGCCCACTCAACCCTATTATGGGCAACCCAGAATTTCTGCCAGGCCTGTTATGGAATAGATTCCTACGATGGACACCTTTTGGCTCCTTCTCCAAATAAACAAGCTCTTGTGCCTAAAGGTCTACAACACGATAATGACTACAGGCCAATGGTTTTATTATCATCAGCTCCAGCACTTTTATATAAAGTAAAACCTTGGTTTGAGAGCATTTTGCAAGACGAGCAAAATTTTTTAATAAATTTTGACTTGATATACAAGTAACGTCATGTCACAACTGAGTAAAAAAAAGAGAAGAGAGTTGCCTCCAAGTACAGCAATATGGTTACATTTAATGAAGGTACAACATTTAGCAACATATTGCTACACTTAGAGGCGCCTCTCTTCTCTTTAAAACTATGTAGCTCCTGCTGGATTTTGCTTCTAATCCCCTTGTGGAGGCTACCATTTGTGGATGGACATTTTATGGTTACACAACCTGGTCATATTGCTATATTCTTTTTATATGGACTATAAACTGAAGGACCTATGAATAAATGGTTGTGGAACAAATCATCTGAGTTTCCATTATTTCTTATGGGGAAATTTGCTTTGATATACAAGTGCTTTGGATTAGAGAGAGGGTGAGTGCCTCTCCGCCGAGAGAACGAACGGGTTCAGGTGAGTAAAATGGGGGGGGGGTTTCAGTAGTTTACGCCCGAATTATACCAGAGACTGGGAGAGCGAACTGGGCCATATGATCACTGCAGAAGAATAGAAGAAATGTTTTTCTCTAACTTTTAAAACTAGTTTCTCAACTTATAGACAAGAGAACTATAAAATATTAACTAGATGGTATAGATGCCCGGCAAAGCTGCACAGAATATCCTCGATCTACCCTGAGAAGTGCTGCCGCTGCGGGGGAGAGGTAGGCACCATGATCCACATATGGTGGACCTGCTCTCGGATTAAAGCAGTTTGGAGGTCCGTAGTCCAAATTTGCTCATTGGCACGCCGTATCAGAAATCTCCAGAACTAGCTCTACTTTCTTTTTATTCGGGCTCCATGCGAGAGGCAAAAAAAGGACTATTGCCTTTTCTCCTCTCCGCACTACGATTACTTATACCTAGACATTGGAGTACACCAGCTGCTCCCACTATTAAAGAGTGGGTAGCCAAAATGAACCACTTAAAGAGAATGGAAAAAATAACAGCAAAGTTCACTTCATCAGGAGAAAGTCCACTTCATCAGGAGCCATCAACATCCAAGTTACACAGCATATAATCTAGATAAAAAAATGACTATTGATGAATATCGTTCTAAGAAAAACATCTATATACACAACCATACATGGCAGAACACCATAATCTATTTATTTCAATGGCATTGCAGCACATAACATGGGATCATTGCAATTTGCAAACGTGGCCTTAAGCAGATCAAGAGTGGCAAAAACACCAGCCATTTGGTTACCACATGCTTGACAAGGCATTTAACCTGGTGGTGTGTGCAGGCTGGGGCAGGGACGAGGAGTAAACAGGAGCAGAGCAGAGGAGAGGATATACTGAAGGATACTTCACAGCTGGAGCGGGGGATCCTGAGGACCCATATACATCATATTGCTGCCTGGTACTACATGCCTACTACCCCTGCAGGTGTGCAGGGAGCTGGATCTGATCAGCTGTTTTCACGAAAGTCACTTACCACAGACGTTTTTACTTCTTGATGCTGGACTTTGATACACTTATTAATTTTTTTATATTTTAATATATATCTCTCTCACCAATTTTTTCACTAATTTTTCACCATTTTTTATATATTTCAATGTGCAGTCCTGCACTGTATGCCTAATGTTGGGACTATTTATGATATATGTATAATTCACCCTATGCATAAAAGCACATTTGGACACAATTTGGGGATCAACATAGGTTTTAGACCGTGGTGTTTTATTTTATTTTATTTTTTATAAGTTGTCACTTAATCAATTTATGATGATTAGCCACACGGTGTACACCTGCATGAAGGTATGAGACTGACTTGCTAGTACAGTCCATTCAGGTAATGCTGGACACTTAGATCCACTACCTAATGAATTCTGAGTGATCAAGGGGCTGTATTTAGTTTTCTGATTTCATTTTCCTTTGAGGTTCATTATATTATAAATCAAGTGAGGTATACTAAGTTGCCACACAAAAGACAATCATTGTCTTTTGTGTGGCAACTTAGTATACCTCACTCCCTCATAATATATATTTTTTTATCCTTATTATCCCCGTCATCTCTGCAGCTCCCCCGGGTCGCCGCGGGAGATCACCCCCTGGTGGTGGAGCCCTGCGCCTGGGGTCTGTTGGGACATGGGTAGGCAGATTCGCCCCCCTCCCCCTGTAATTTTCATTACATCTTTGCTAATTTTGATGCTGTAATACAAGTTTTACTGTTTATGTTTTTTGGCAAACCTCATTGTATCTTTCCTTATTTGTTAGGTTCAGACTGTTTAGTCAGGATAAACTATCTTCAGATTCCCTCCTGACGAAGTGGCTTATGTCCGCAAAACTAGTCGAGGAATATGATATCTGAGATCAATTGTCGTACTGTATACTAATGACCCCATTGGTGCTATACCTGTATTATTATCATGTTTTATTGTATTACTATTGATTTGTTCTTTGCATCAATAAAATCAACCATAATTTTTACATTACTGTTATACGCTTCATATTGTTACTAATTTTTTACTGTACCGTAATAGTCCAATATGCCCCCACTTTCTTGGTCGCCTAACTGGGGATCAGGCTCCCAACCTTGTTAATCATTGATTTCTGGATGATGGTACATGTCTACAGTTTTTGCTTACCTTAGCATTCTACCACAGAGGCCACTTGCCTACTTAAAGGCTTAGGAAACCTTTACATGTGTTTTGAGTTAATTAGCTGATTAGAGCGTGACACCATGGGGGTTATTTACTAAAGGAAAATCCACTTTGCACTGCAAGTGCACTTGGAAGTAAAGTCGCTGTAGATCCGAGGGGGATATGCAAGGAAAATAAAAAACAGCATTTTAGCTTGCACATGATTTAATGATAAAATCAGCAGAGCTTCCACTCATTTCAGATCTACCCCTTAGATTTACAGCGACTGCACTCCCAAGTGCACTTGCAGTGCAAAGTGGATTTGCCTTTCATAAATAACCCCCCATGAGTCTACAATATTGAACTTTTTCATAATATTCAAATTTTCTGAGATACTGAATTTTGGGTTTTCACTAGCTGTACGCCATAATCATCAAAATTAGAAGAAAGAAATGCTTGAAATATATCACTCTGTGTGTAATGAATCTATATATTATATGAGTTTCACTTTTTAAATTTAATTACAGAAATTAACTTTTTGATGATATTCAACATTTTTTGAGATGCACCTGTATATCCTGGGGGTATTTGTTTTATACCTTAGAGAAATATGAGTTCTAGACTAAATTTTTATCTAAAGAACTCATAGCATCTCTAATGATCAAGAGCAATGTCAAGGATGCCTCCTGCTTCCAATTCTATTCATATTGGCAATGGAACCACTGGCAAAAAAATACAGAAAACCCAGATATCAGGCCTTGTGGGGGACGGGAGCATAAAAGTACACTTTTTGCAGACGACATTATAATGATGCTTTCTTCTCCCATTATCTTTATACCCAATATGCTAAATACCCTACAAAAGATCTCTATGATTTTGGGCCTTAAAGTCAATCAATCCAAATCCCAAGTTCTTATATTTCCATTGATGTACAAACTCTTCAAAATGTTAAGTACAATTTTCAATTTGAATGGTAGTCAGATGCTTTGCCTACCTTGGAATACCTTTAACACCCTCGCTTCATACTTTGTGCCAAAAAAATATTATCTTGTTATTCAAAACGCTAGCTGATGATTTGGAAAGGTGCAAAGAGTATCCCCCGTCCTGGTTCTGCAGAATACACTTGGTGAAGTTGAATAGTCTTTCTAGAATTTGTTCTTTGTTTGTTTAGGACTTTGCTGATAGGGATCCTGGGTTGTGATATACGAGTATTCCAAAATAAATTACTCAAATTCATATGGGGAGATAAAAGACCCAGGATAATTGAGCAAACCCTATATTTTCTAATGTCACATCTCTATAAAAACCATTTCATACATCCAAATCCTGCCTGGATACCCATTGAATCGTTGTCTTGTAATCCAAGACCAGTCAAACATCTTATGTGGATGGCAGCTAAAGAAGGGCTTCTAATTTTATGCCTGTCCTTGTCATTTTCACTGAATATGTATGATCATTTAACTACAGCCCATAAATTCAAATCCTACCATAGCCTGTTAGCCCCTATATTAAACAATTCAGCTTTCACATCAGGCCTCACTCCATCAAATTTTATGTGGTGGACTAAGAAAGGTTTGTTGCGAATAGCTGATCTCTGCAATGACTAGGGTATCTTGTTGAAACATCGACAAGAAAAATATAAATTGCTTACTGTAGAGCACTATTGCTATGGGCAGGTAATGCATTTCTTACATAAATTAGAACAGCACTAAAACCTTACGTCCACGATGAATGGTGTACCTTTACAGAAATAATGTCAAGATAGCAGGTCACATTTCAGCAATATAGGTCTTGCTCAATTAAAAATCTTAAAAGCTACCCTATATGACGAGGTGGGAGCAAGATCTGGACAAGTATCGTGATTTTCATAAATAGAAGTGAACTATAAAGTGCTTTTAGGATGGTACATGGTACCTACAACTATAACCTTATATGTCCCAAGTGTTTCCCATAACTGCTTTAGGGAATGTGGACAAAAATATCACATCTGGTGGACATGCTCACAAAATCTGTGAGCAATCTATGTTAAAAGAAAACAAATGATGATCAGAAATCGCATATATGAGCAATATAGGCAAAACAATTGAGTAGTAGACTGGGACTTTTTAACACAGCATGTGTTTTCAATAAAAAAAATATATTTTATTACTTTCTTTTAAATGTAATATATATTACTGCTACATAGAACATTTCTTGCAATGCAAACCATAAAATATGAATCAATCATGAACAGTGTGCTGTGTCTTGTCCGGAAAAAGATATTCTTTTAGGGGCATAACGCGTTTCCTAGACGCAAGTCCACTTCATCAGGAGCCATCAACATCCAAGTTACACAGCATATAATCTAGATAAAGAAATGAATATTGATGAATATCGTTCTAAGAAAAACATCTATATACACAACCATACATGGCAGAACACCATAATCTAATTATTCCAATGGCATGGCAGCACATAACATGGGAGACATAATAGGATAGGGGACCAAACACCCAGCAGGACTGTGGGGAAAGCTCGCACCTACATTTGTTCAGTGACTATGTTTGGAAGATATCAGGGTGATCATAACCACTCAACATACAGTATCTCACAAAAGTGAGCACACCCCTCACATTTTTGACAATATTTATTATATCTTTTCATGTGACAACACTGAAGAAAAGACACTTTGCTACAATTTAAAGTAGTAAGTGTACAGCTTGTATAACAGTGTAAATTGGATGTCCCCTCTAAATAACTCAACACACAGCCATTAACGTCTTAACTGCTGGAAACAAAAGTGAGTACACTCCTAAGTGAAAATGTCCAAATTGGGCCCAAAGTGTCAATATTTTGTGTGTGGCCACCATAAATTTCCAGCACTGCCTCAACCCTCTTGGGCATGGAATTCGCCAGAGCTTCACAGGTTGTCACTGGAGTCCTCTTTCACTCCTCCATGACCACATCATGGAGCTGGTGGATGTTAGAGACCTTGCGCTCCTCCACCTTCTATTTGAGGATGCCCCACAGAGGCTCAATAGGGTTTAGGTCTGGAAACATGCTTGGCCAGTCCATCGTCTTTATCCTCAGCTTCTTTAGCAAGGCAGTGGTTGTCTAAGAGGTGTGTTTGGGGTCGTTATGTTGAAATACTGCCCTGTGGCCCAGTCTCCGAAGGCAGGGGATCATGCTCTGCTTCAGTATGTCCCAGTACATGTTGGTATTCATGGTTCCCTCAATGAAGTGTAGCTCCCCAGTGCCGGCAGCACTCATGCAGCCCCAGGCCATGACACTCCCACCAACCCACTTGACTGTAGTCAAGACACACTCCTCACCTGTTGCTGCCACACACACGATTGACACCATCTGAACCAAATAAATTTATCTTCGTTTCATCAGACCACAGGACATGGTTCCAGTAATCCATGTCTTTAGTCTGCTTGTCTTCAGCAAACTGTGGGCTTTTTTGTGTATCATCTTTAGAAGAGGCATCCTTCTGGGATGATAGCGAAGCAGACCATTTTGATTCAGTGTGCAGCATATGGTCTGAGCACTAACAAGCTGACTCCCCACCCCTTCAACCTCTGCAGCAATGCTGGCAGCATTCATACGTCTATTTCCCAAAGACAACCTCTGGATATTGCGCTGAGCACGTGCACTCAACTTCTTTGGTCGACCATGGCGAGGCCTGTTCTGGGTGGAACCTGTCCTGTTAAACCACTGTATGGTCTTGGCCCCCGTGCTGTAGCTCAGTTTCAGGGTCTTGGCAATCTTCTTATAGCCTAGGCCATCTTTTTTGTAGAGCAACAATTCTTTTTTTTCAGATCCTCAGAGAGTTCTTTTTGCCATGAAGTGCCATGTTGAACTTCCAGTGACCAGTATGGGAGAGTGAGAGCAATAACACTAACTTTAACACACCTACTCCTCATTCACACCTGAGACCTTGTAACACTAACAAGTCACATGACACCGTGGAGGGAAAATGGCTAATTGGCCCCAATTTGGACATTTTCACTTAGGGGTTGTGGCTGTGTGATATTTTGAGGGGACAGCAAATTTACACTGTTATACAAGCTGTACACTCACTACTTTACATTGTAGCAAAGTTTAATTTCTTCAGTGTTGACACATGAAAAGATATAATACAATATTTAAAAAAATGTGAGGGGTGTACTCACTTTTGTGAGATGCTGTATATATTATAGGGGATTGTTTTAAAATATGTATATACATTATTTGTAAAAAATCCCCTATAATATATATGTTGAGTGGTTATAATGACCCGTAGAAGACGTCACGTATGACGAAACATGTAGGGCGTGGCCTCGCAGTGCTTGCCATCACGTGTTCCATGTTTGCACGGGCGTTCAGCCTTTGTTTTTATGCCGGCTTTTTAAATCCAATGATTTTTATACTTGAATTTTTGTATTTATACCTTTCATTTTTAAGTAATAAATTCCTCATTATTATTACTACACCATCAGAGTTTTTTCCCCTTTTTCTTATTCATGGATCCTCCGAACCACGAGTCTCCCTCCTGACGCTGTAGCAGTAAGATCAGCTCTGAGTTGGTGGTGCTCGTAAGCAAGACCCGGACATCTATATTTCATCTGTCCCTGCAGAGGGTTATATCTGCAAGTGCGTAAGACCTCGCCACAGAGGAGGTCCAACAAATGGGGTAAGGGTACATCCATTACTCCTCTCCCGCAACTAATGGTGGCTCGGAAGTGTCTCTGCACCCTTTTCACCTTTCTACCCTGATGTGACACATCAAAGGAACGGCTTTTCTTCCTCACAATTTTTGTTTTTGCTATTTTGTTTTTTATAGACTGAATGTGGCGTCTTTTAAACGATTGAGTGTTCAATCGCATCTTCAGAACTTTCATTTCTATTTCTTTTTCTATTAATTCTTTATGGAGATATGTTATAAATTTGTTGTTTTGTTATTTCCTTGCATTGGGATTTAAATATATTGTAGCTCTGGATATCACCTCAAGGAGCCTTCTAATCATAAAACCTTATTACATGTTATGCTAGCGCACAATTTTTAGTTTACATAGGTTATAATGACCACCCTGATATCTTCCAAACATAATCACTGAACAAATGTAGGTGGGAGGTTTCCCCACAATTCCGCTGGGTGTTTGGTCCCCTGTCCTCTTATGTCTCCCATGTTATGTGCTGCCATGCCATTGGAATAAATAGATTAAGGTGTTCTGCCATGTATGGTTGTGCATATAGATGTTTTTCTTAAAAGAAATGACTATTAATGAATATCGTTCTATCTAGATTATATGCTGTGTAAATTAGATGTTAATGGCTCCTGATGAAGTGGACTTGCATCCAGGAAACAATTCAAGCCCCTAAAAGCATATCTTCTTACGGACAAGACACAGCACACTGTTCATGATTGATTCATAGTTTATGGTTTTGTATTGCAAGAAATGTTCTATGTAACAGTACTTTACAGTATATTTTAAAGTGATTAATAAAATATATATTTTTTATTAAAAACACATACTGTGCCTTAAAAGGCCCAGTCTACTATTCAATTGTGTTGCCTATGTTTAACCTGTATGGGGATGTGTCACTTAAATTAACGAATATTCACCATTTGGACTATATTAAACAATAGTTGTTAACAATCCCTTATATTGTGCATCGATTAATTAAAATGCGAACCCACAGGAAATAGTCATATTGTTCATTGTCTTTTTTGTAACTTTTATGTTATTATCACCACGAATTTCAATAAAATTAATTTAAAGAAAAAATGATTCAACTTTGCTATCAAATAGGCTAGGTATGCAACTATCTTTTATTTAACCACTTCAATACAGGGCACTTTTGCACCTTCCTGCCCAGGCCAATTTTCAGCTTTCAGTGCTGTCACTTTATCAATGACAATTGCGCGGTCATGCTACACTGTACTCAAACTAAATTTTTATCATTTTGTTCATACAAATAGAGCTTTCTTTTGGTGGTATTTGATCACCTCTGCGGTTTTTATTTTTTGCTAAACGAATAAAAAAAGACCGAAAATTATGAAAATAAAAAGGTTTTGTTTGTTATAAAATTTTGTAAATAAATAAGTTTTCTCCTTCACGGATGGGCACTGGTAAGCTTCCCCGATGGGCACTGATAAGGCGGCACCGATGAGGTGGCACTGACAGGCGGTACTGATGGGCACTAATAGGTGGCACTGATATGCGCACTGATAGGCAACACTGATGGGCACTGAAAGGCGGCACTGATGGCTGGCACTGATAGATTTCACTGATAGGCATCACTGGTGGCACTGGAAGGCATTTTTCATTGGCAATGATTGGCAGCTGCCTGGGCACTAATTGGCATTTCCCTGGTGGTCTAGGGTGGCATACCTGGTGGTCCAGTGTGGTGGCCATCCCTGGTGGTCCTGGCGGCATCCTGGTTGTCCTGGGCGGGCATCCGTGGGGGGCTGCGCTGATAAACAATCAGCACAGACCCCCATCAGGAGAGCAGCCAATCGGCTCCCCTCTACTCGCGTCTGTCAGACGCGAGTGAGAAAAAGCTGATCGACGGCTCTTCCTGTTGACATCGTGATCAGGTGTGATTGGACACGGCTGATCACATGGTAAAGAGTCTGTCAGACTGACACGCCGTAACAACGATCTCCGCGATGCGCGCCCCCGGGGGCGCACAGTGGCTTGATATCCTGACAACGTCATATGACGTCCAGTCAGGATATCGCAACCACTTTGCCGATGTCATTTTGCCATATGGCGGGTGGCAAGTGGTTAATATTATACCTACCAGTGCTAATTCAGGCCAGTGTACCTAACACAAGCTGTTGACTTGATAATTTTCAGCCAAGGTTTTCTAAGACCTGAAAACTATTTCAACAGTTCTTCTGTGGTAATAGGGTTGAGAAAACTGGCCTATATGTGGCTGACATTGAAAGCAGCAATTGAGTAAATGTTACCTTCAAGGTGGGAAAATAGTGTACTTATCCTTTTATAAATGATTGGTTGCACTGAACTGTTCAGATAGTTCTTCTTTTACATGGCTTTGATAAAGAGCCCCACTGTCTTAAAAAGGAAATATAAATGTTTTTGGCTTTTGAAGATATCTTCTATAAAACAAGAATCTGTTGAGGGCAAACAATAGTTCACTTTCCTTATCCTCTAATTAGAATATGGCCTTACAATTATTTAGGTTTTTAGACTCTGTACATGTTTAAACTCATTACAATTATACTTTTTTTTGGCTTAACTCCACAATCAGTTTGTTTTTGCCCTTTTTCTAACCCAGGAACATATGTGAGGATTGCTGTGGTTTGTGTCTGGGGAATTTTTCACACATGAATGCCCAAATACTGCTAGTCTCACTTCTTCCTTTTTATCAATGGGCTTGAAGTGTGCCACACAGCTTACACAGGATTATCTAATTTTAATTCAGTTGACATCCTCCCTAGAGAAAATGTCAGCCAACCATGTTAGCGACAAATATGAACACCAACAAATTATTAAAATTTTCCATAACAAATTTAATAGGTGATAACTTTCAAAGTGCTTCAAAAGAATTATGAAATAAAATCAGTTTTCAAACATTAACACAAAGAAAAACAATGCAATAATTTAAACATTAGTAAACTGGAAACAATGTTACACTGCAAAGAAGAACATTAAAATTAATTAAAAACAAGCTAAAAAATATAAAATTTAGAAGTAACCAAAGATAGGAGATTTAACTTAAACAAAAACAGGTTCTAGCAGTAAACGCTTATGTAATTAAAATAGACTTTTGTTAAAATGTACAAAATAGATTATACAAATAATTTTAGTTTAAGTGCATTTTATTGTACAAAATCTGTTTAGAAACACCAGAATCTAAATTCTACATATAAAGGAATTAATACAAATAATTTATGCTGTGTATAAAAATAGGGTTATTGGCAACACTGAACAATAAAAAACACACTTTCTAACATATGATGTCTAAGGATGGACAAGGTAGAAAATTGGGGTTTCATTATGCAGGAAACACCAAAATTTTAATCAGTTTAATTTAAATATTTAAATAATACCACCAATTGAAACAAACATTTACAATCAACCAACGATTCGGTCTCAGAATACTACTGCCATCAAATGATAGGTACATATGTACAGAAGATATGGTGGGCAACATAGGTAAACAATTATCTGCACTTCTTATTGCTCTAATCTACCAAACTGTTGTTCCTCTAGTGTACTCTACCAATGTAGAGTAAGTTCAATTTCTTCATATACTTCAATGGACAAATGCAATGTTTAGTGAGAGTTCAGGCAGAACTGCCTGAACAAGAACTTCAGGAAGGCTATAATAGTTAGTTATGCTGGTTACGTAAAGCAGTATTAAACCTAAAAGCAAACATTTAACATATTGCAGCTTACAGATTCTTAGATGTGATGGCTGCATTTGTTTTCTTTTTTTAGGCTTTCTTTCTGCTATTTTCATCTGGTGATCCTGCCAGTATATCTGTTGTTTTGCAAAAAAACAAGCTGTCCTGCAGATGTATCAGTTATCAGAGACAAACCATTTACTACTGACAGGGATGCTTGCTGTAATTGCTTGTGTAACTGTAGTGTGAGCTGGAGTTTGGCTTCAATGTGTTTGTGTATCTAAATCTGCTACTCCATCTAACACTCCCCTCCCTCCAGATTGACAACGCTGCTGTCCAAAGGTGCCCCCTGTGCTCCTTCATCTAGAGTGGGGGCACTCTAATACAGGAGGTGTGTTACTGGCCTGACCATCAAGTGAAACAGAGGGAGAAAAGCCAAAAAGAAAACCAAGGCAGTCATCTAAGGATTCTCACACTGTCACTGCAATATATTACATAGTTTTTTTTTATAGCTTTAAAGTCCCTTCATTCAAAACAAGTAGACACATCCTTCATTTTCCAAGAGCACAAATAAGCAAACATTAAATGCAATTGATGTCTATGTTTCTCCATACCCATTATACATATAGTGAGCTTCTTGCAGAGCCCCATTTTTAACCTTTAGAACATAACTTCTAATTGCCATAAATACAATGTGACCTATATATTGCATCAATTATTCTGTCATCAAATCTTCATTACAGATCAACATTACATTTATGAGCAAGAGTTGTACTAGTTTAGACAATCGTAGGGATCCAGCATGAACAGGTATTAAAAATCCATTATACCTTCACTACCCATTCTCCGTATTCACAAAAAAAAAGACAGAAACACCAAACTATGCTGTCAAACATCTATGTGAAAATAAACTCATTTTAAAAGTACAAAAAGTTACACATGATTCTGAAAGTACTCATACAGTATCTCACAAAAGTAAGCACACCCCTCACATTTTTGGAAATATTTTATTATATCTTTTCATTTGACAACACTGAAGAAATTACACTTTGCTACAATGTAAAGTAGTGCATGTACAGCTTGTATAACAGTGTAAATTTGCTGTGCCCTCAAAATAACTCAACACACAGCCATTAATGTCTAAACCGCTGGCAACAAAAGTGAGTACACCCCCTAAGTGAAAATGTCCAGATTGGGCTCAAAGTGTCAATATTTTGTGTGGCCACCAAAATTTTCCAACCCTCTTGGGCATGGAGTTCACTAGAGCTTCACAGGTTGCCACTGGAGTCTTCTTTCACTCCTCCATGATGACATCACAGAGCTGGTGGATGTTAGAGATCTTGTGCTCCTCCACCCTCTGTTTGAGAATGCCCCACAGATGCTTAATAGGGTTTGGGTCTGGAGACATGCTTGGCCAGTCCATCACCTTTACCCTCAGCTTCATTAGCAAGGCAGTGGTTGTCTTGGAGGTGTGTTTGGGGTCGTTATGTTGGAATACTGCCTTGCAGCCCAGTCTCCAAAGGGAGGGGATCATGCTCTGCTTCAGTATGTCACAGTATGTGTTGGCATTCATGGTTCCCTCAATGAACTGTAGCTCCCCAGTGCTGGCAGCACTCATGCAGCTCCAGACCATGATACTTCCACCACCATGCTTGACTGTAGGCAAGACACACTTGTCTTTGTACTCTTCACCCAGTTGCTGCCACACATGCCTGACACCATCTGAACCAAATACATTTCTCTTGGTCTCATCAGACCACAGAACATGCTTCCAGTAATCCATGTCCTTTGTCTGTTTGTCTTCAGAAAACTGTTTGTAGGCTTTCTTGCGCACCATCTTTAGAAGAGGCTTCCTTCTGGGATGACAGCCATGCAGACCAATTTGATGCAGTGTGCGGCGTATGGTCTGAGCACTGACAGGTTGACCCCCCACCCCTTCAACCTCTGCAGCAATCCTGGCAGCACTCATACATCTATTTCCCAAAGACAATCCCTGGATATGATGCTGAGCATGTGCATTCAACTTCTTTGGTTGACCATGGTGAGGCCTGTTCTGAGTGGACCCTGTCCTGTTAAACCGCTGTATGGTCTTGGCCACTGTGCTGCAGCTCAGTTTCAGGGTCTTGGCAATCTTCAAATAGCTTAGGGGCCATCTTTAAGTAGAGAGACAATTCTTTTTTTAAGATCCTCAGAGAGTTCTTTGCCATGAGGTGCCATGTTGAACTTCCAGTGACAAGTATGAGAGAGTGAGAGCGATAACACCAAACTGAACACACCTGCGACCTTGTAACACTAACGAGTCACATGACACCAGGGAGTGAAAATGGCTAATTGGGCCCAATTTGGACATTTTCACTTAGGGGTGTACTCACTTTTGTTGCCAGGGGTTTAGACATTAATGGCTGTGTGTTGAGTTATTTTAAGAGGACAGCAAATTCACACTGTTATACAAGCTGTACACTCACTACTTTACATTGTAGCAAAGTGTCATTTCTTCAGTGTTGTCACATGAAAAGATATAATAAAATATTTACAAAAATGTGAGAGGTTTACTCACTTTTGTGAGATACGGTATATAATAATAGCCTATTTGCAATCATACCTATTGTACAAATATTATGACTGGATTTTTATTTACATGTTATCACAGAATGCATTCTGAACATCTTTGCCTGTTGTTTTTTTTTGTTTTGTTTTTGTTTGTATAAAACATGTAGCAAAGATTTGAAAAAGAATATAGACTTTGGCAATAGTAATAAAATAGATTTACTCAATATCCATACTAAATGTCAATCATACTGTACTTTAAACTTTACACACAGGATGCAAACTAGTTTCAGGTTCAAAGTAACTTAGGATAAAAAAAATGTATGAGAAGGGATGTTTCCCCAGAGCTTGGTGAAAGAATACCCAATTGCTAGCAAATAAAAATAAATAAATAAAAACACATTTTATGCACATGATATTATGATATGGCAACCAGCAAAGGGGCTGGGTGCAAAATTTGTGCCTTTTTTTTCTATAAGCCTCTAAACGCCTATGTGTGCAAGGACATACTGTATATACTAACATGCGGGCGCATTTAGAGTCAGAAAAAAACAAACGACAGACGCCCCTAACAACAGCTTGAAAAACGTTCAGTGTGCATGAGGCCTTGTGCATGTGTCTTTGAAGGGTCCATTTGGTGCAGAGTACATGCCAGGATTTGCATACATGTTAAGCCCAGCACCTTTAGAATGATAGAATGTTAAAATACCTGTCAGGTTTTTATTACTGCCTGAGCACCCACTGTGGATATTAACCTTTTCTGTTCTTCTTGGTAATCATCGTCATGTGTCCTAAACACAAATTTTTTACAGTTGTCAGCAAAACAAGAATAAGTGTAAATCTTCCAAAGAGGACACCAGTTCTGGTGAAAACTATCTAAAGGGGATTTCCCTTCAACTTTGAGGGCCGCTTCGTACCGCAATTTCCGCATGCGCGTTTTTCATGTGTTCCGGTGTGTTGTTGTTGTGTGTTATAAAAAAAATGCATCAAATAACACAGCAAGACAGTTGTTTACAACCATCTTTACTACTGGGCTCTGTTACTGATCTGTTAAAGCCTCAGAATTTGGGAGGCAGTGGGGCTGATTTACTAAAGGGCACATGCGTACACTGGTGCATTGATTTTGTATGGAAAAGCAAAATGGAAATGTGTACACAATGTATATACAATACACTATGGTATGCTATGGAATATATGTTCCAGTGTACATTCTCTAATGTTTTGCTGGCAGCATTTTTAAATGCACATGTGATATTTAAATGAAGCCACACCAAGTGTGACCTGCTCTCATTAAAGAAATGGATTTTACAGGAAATGCAAATTTTAGATTGTCTTTCTTGTTCATCGAGGGATATAGGATTTAGGGGCATCTGAAGGATGGGCAACTGTAACAAAACACTAACAGCCCCCCTCCCAAAAAAAAAACTGGGGGCTCTGCAGCCTAAAGAGCTGTGACCTTATGCCTGAAACTGCCATCAGAAGAAGTCTGGACATCCACCTTGTATAACTTTTGAATATAGGAACAGGTAGCAGCCTTGCAAATGTAGGAAAATGTTGCCTAATGCGAAGATGGGAAGATAGGGGGCATGCAATTATGCATCCTTGTTGTCCATAGAGGCCAGACTGCCTCCCTTCCCTGTTAAAGGATAAGTTCACCTTAAAAAATAAACAAATGCACATTTTTTTTGCAGGTAAAAAAATGTGCATTTACTATTATTTTCTTAGGAGCATGTAAAGCATTGCACCCACGTGATCAGCAGATCACGAGTGCAATGTCAGGCTCCTGCAGACTCAGTGTAGCTGTCTGCCTGTATCATCAATATGGGCAGGCAGCTACTTCAGTTCAGGAAGATTCAAGGAACTACGAGGATGATCACCAGTGCCCTGCTTGTTACACATCACTAGTATGCTGGACTGAATTGGTCGGGAGTGAAGCTGGGCAAAAGGAACGACCTCAAAGAATGCTACCATTAAGCCCAGAACTCTCATGCAGAAAAGAACTGGGGGTTACCATAGGGACTAAGGGAACCAAACTACTCTTGCGGAAGGAAGATTATGGCTTGGGCTGTGTTCATGGTTAGACCCAGATACTTCAGATGGTGTGGGGGTTGGAGAGCAGACTTTGAAATGCTGATTGTCCAGTATTGGGCGGCTACCCCCATTTAGCTTGGGGCTGTGAATAGGTCCAAACAGAAACCTTGAAATCATTCTTCTGTAGGAACTGGTACAACCATTCCTTGTCCCTGAAACTGGTGCAAGGGGGTCATTAACTCCGCCTTCTTTTGGTCTAAAGCTGGCAGAATGGAAAGTAAAAAAACCAAGAGGGGGCA
Organism: Aquarana catesbeiana; assembly: GCF_042186555.1. Classification (NCBI taxonomy): domain Eukaryota; kingdom Metazoa; phylum Chordata; class Amphibia; order Anura; family Ranidae; genus Aquarana; species Aquarana catesbeiana. The sequence continues at coordinate 417,702,438 of NC_133327.1, forward strand.
GAGATAGAAACTCTATTTTGTACTTCTTTTAAATGACAAATTGGACCCAGAGGTCTGGATCCAGACTGGGGCAAATGCAACCAGACATTCCCCCACTCTAAGCTGTGGAGACACCCCTTCATTGTGAGGAGGGCTTCTGGGTAGGCTTGGTGGTAGGCGGAGGAGACTTAGCCGGCTATACATGCATTGAAATTTCACCAGTTCAGTAAGAACCAGATGAATTTCAATACATGTATGGGCTAGCTGGTTGTGCGATTTGTGTACAACCAGGCTGCCGGGTTTTTCCTGGATTATTGCTGCCTGCTATAATCAGCAACACTGATCATTGTCTTTTGACAATGGGGAAGGCCCCTTGCTGGCAGAATACAATAGCTCGCTCAGCGGGAGTGATTCATTTTTTAAAATTTAACCTGCTGTTTGAATGGCCTGCCTTAGGCTTTTTCTTGTGAAGTAGCAGTAACTTTCCCCTAGTGACTTCCTTGATGAATTTATCAAGGGATTCCCCAATTAGGCTGTCGCTAACATTGCACTGACACCCACTGCAGGTTGCAAAGGATAGTGCAATTTGAATGTTGTGCAGGTAATGCACACAGATTGTGGTTTTCCCTCACTGCGTTCTAGTGTGAACCAGGACTAAGTGCCCATAATGTCTTCTTTTGGCTGTGGAGTCAGGTGCTGTTAGGCAAAGGTTAGTGCACACGGCATCAATTTATGTGTCCACAGAGGAGAGCATTTGGTATGTAGCTGTAGCTTGTACCTCATAAAATGCAGGGTAAGGAAAATCCTGTGCAGCCTCCGCTACAAATACTGTCCTGCATAATATCCTAAAGTAAAAGAGCTGACCATGTTCCTGTGGTTGTGTCTCTGTAGAAGATGGCAATAGGAGTGCAGCAACAAGCTGTGTACATTTTCTTCATCCTCCTGAGTCCAGATAGGAAGGGAAAAAAAAAACGAATTTAAATTGCTTGCACTGAGAAATGTTGGAAACCAAATGGCTGCGGGTACCACAATAAAGTGAATAATTCCCAAATCCTCTTCCTGTGAAACTGACTAGTATTGTGCTACACATTGCGGCATGCACTATTAAAGGCCAGGAACTGGTGTTAAGATACATAAAAAGCTGTCTTATCTTATCCACAATGTTGGGCCTACTTGCCCATTATGGTGGGCATACCCTTGAAGGGGTCTTTAGGGTCTGGGAACCATAAACACGGACTACAACTCTGGACCTATATAGCACCTTGCGGTCAACTACACACATTGCATTTTGTGCCAAGGTGAGCTCCTTACACAGCCTGAAACAAACATTACAGGCTGGCCCCCACACAACGGGGTCCGGGTATGGTCTCTAAGATACACACCGAGAGTCACTGGTCCATCACCCAAGGACACTAGCAAAAACTGGAATCTCACGAAACTTGAGTGGGAGGGGTAATAAGATTGTGTAGTAAGGCTGGCTCTAGCAAGTTTCCAATCACCAGAAGGTAGTCTGCATATAAACCCACTGTCTATGAAGTCCTTTACTGTATGATTAAAATACGTTTTCCAAAAATGTCCAAATACAGTATTTATGTATAATTCTCCTGGGAGAGAAGCGCAATCAGTCAGTCCAGTGGGGTCTGGGTGGGGCTCCAAAGCTACTGCTGATGATACACTGATCCTAATAAATGTGTATAGAGAGACCAGCTCAAGCCGCATGTAAGGAAGGGTTGATGGAAGAAAAAAATGAATCTTGAAGAAAAAATGGCTAGTAAAACCAGTTAAACTTTATCTATCCTGAGACACTGGCAAAATACTGGAGCATGCTGGGAGTGGGAGGGATTAAATTGGGCTGGTCACTGTTTATTTGCAAGTGTCCTGTAGGTGGCAGTATAACCCAAAAGTCTCTGAATCTTGTATCCCTCAATGAAGGAGAAACAAATATTTCAAAATAAAGTTGCATGGTTATAATCTATACTTAAATATTTTTGCTGAAGTCCAATTGTGACTGGTTTTCTTTAAGGCTGTTATGGTGCACATTACTTGAATTCACAGACATGGTCTTGACTCTCACTCATCTGGCTCAAACGCAACATTTGTTTTCCCAACTGTTTGTGATTTTTTAAAACTGGTCTTCTTTTTTGGTTTAACACTGTGATCCAGTCTTGGGAGATCCCGTTCAGAACCCATAGAAGTCGTGGTTCCAATCAGAAAGGCCCCCGGCTGTGAACTTACATCAGTTAATTTTGACATGTCCTGTGTTCTTTGCCTTGTTCTTCTAATAAAATAAGTATGAAAAAAATACATTTCAGAAGGTAATATATAACAAAAATATAACAAGTACAAAATGAATTACAAAATTTGAAAACATTCATATTTATTTTTAAAGACCAACTTCAACAAAAACTTTATAACTCTATGATTAGTTTGGGATATAACAAGGGAGTGGTTAAAGCCTGTATCCGTTTTTATTGCTGATTGTGTCTGGCTGGAGTGGCTAGGCCAGAGTGGCTGATCTCATCTGGGCTGCTTGTTGCCTGGCTGTCATGCTGATTGATTTGGCCTTAACATTTAAAAGAAAGGAATACCTTAAAGCAAATGAATCACCTTTTTTACAAATCCTGACCAAAATGGATTTTTCCACATTGGTTGGAGCAAGGTAGGGTTTGATCCCCATCTAGTCTTCTCTTTCTTGTTGAAAATATAACTCTAAGCAAAAAAATACTGTATGAAGTGCTCTTCAGTGAATTCTTCACAGAAATATACAATACACAAACCAATGACACCAGTAGGCAAAAGGAAAGGGATTGAGTTGAAGTGGTTCTAAAGGCTGAAGGTTTTTTACATTCTATGCATGAAGGTAAAAAACCTTCAGTGTGCAGCTCCCCCCTCAGCCCCCCCCCCCCCCCCCAATACTTACCTAAGCCCGATGTCAATTCAATGCCAGTAAAGTCAAAATAGAAACTAAATATACAAATGCATTCCTGCAATAATCGCTCTGCAGGATAACCAATGGAGCCCAAAATGAAAAGATACTGACTACATCAGATTGATGTGGAGAGGGACTTCTTTCTTATATTATTATATAGGTATATGTTTATAGATCATTCTGATATAGGTGGATACCTATTTGTCGATGAGGAGCTCTTTGGGAAACAACTACATTTAAGAGCATAAGACCTTTTATTTGTATAAATAGTGAGAGTATAACTTGAATAGCAGGGTGGTGGTTTTGGTGCACTATATTGGATAAATTAACAAATTGGGACATCAAAATATCTGCTGTTACTGTGGACTTTTTATTGTACTTTTTCACAAAGGACACTACTGGGGGGATTTACTAAAACTGAAGAGTGTAAATCTACACCCAAGTTTTTTCACATGATATGTGCATTATGTCAACTGTGGTTGCTGATAACGCATGGTACATACTGTATGTTAACACATGAAATTATTTATGCACAAATGTTTTGGAGATAATTAAAGCGCTTCACTATTTTTTCCTTTAAGTTTTAGGTGTTGTTGTTTATTGGTATTATTTTATATTTTATTTTTTGCACATTTTTTTTTTCAAAGTCTTTTTATTGGTTTTCAAAAACAGAAACAAAAACAGAAAAAGAGAACAAACAGTTAAACATACATTGGTCTTATATGATGTCTATGTGATCCTTGCAGGAGTCACGCTGTCACCTTATTCATGAAATATATATTGTGAAATCAGTCATAGCGGTACAGTTTACTGGGTCATGAGTTGGTGCTATATGCAGTTGTACATGGTAAGATAGCATATTGTAGATTTATTGTGTACACCTGGCACCCGCTTGGGAGCTACTTTGTGATTGGGATCTACTAAGAGGCCTCTGAACCGGTGGAGGGATCTGCCAGCCACTTAGACCAGACTTTGCCATATTTGTCAGGGCAGCCTCTGTTGTCATGTGTGTCTTTATACAGAGGTAAGCTATTGTTAATTAATTGTTTCTACAGGGAGAGAGGAGGGGGGGTTGGTTTGCGCCAACTAAGGGCTATAGCTTTACGGGCATAGAACAGGAGCAATCCCACCAGTGTGCGTCCCGCCACCATAGGAATTAGTTGTTCTACCTAGTATGCAGATTGACATTGATGGTTGTAGTGGCACAGAGGTGATTTGTGTGATAAAGTCCAATATCTCCCTCCAATATCCGACAATTGCCGGACAGGTCCAGAAGATGTGGGTGAAGTCCCCAGGAGTCCCACCACATCTCCAACATCCGGGAGGGGAGTCGGAGTTCATTTTGTGTAGTCTGTGAGGGGTAAAATATGCCGATGGACTATCTTGAATTGGATCAGGTGATCTCTCAGGGAGACCAGGGAGCTAAATGGGAAATCCCATATGTGATCCCAGTCATCGTTGTCAAAATTGGGGAAGTCATGGGACCATTTGGATCTTAGCTTTTCCATAGTCAGGAGGGAGGTGACAGTCAGGTGTGAATATAATTGAGAAGTGGGTTTTTTCGCACAATCTGATCTAAGAAGGTCCTCCAGTGAAGATTGGACTAGTTGAGGAGGGGAGTTGGAGAATTGGCGACCGAAGGCATGGGAGAGTTGAAGGAATCGGAAAAAATAGGACTGTGGTATATTAAAATCAGAGTTTAGTTTGGAGAGCGGGACTAGAGATTGATTGGAGATGATCTGTGCCACCGTTTTGACGTTAAATTTGGTCCAGGCATGAGGCTCAGGTAGTTTATAGATGTGCTCAAGGGTTGGGTTTATCCATAGGGGAGCATTGGGTGAGATTGCCTGTTGAGGGTATTTTTCTAATTTGAGACCTGCCCCCCATGCACACAGTGTGGTGCGCATGGAGGGTGTCAGTGGATAGGGGGCTCGAGGGCCTCGGAAAAGCAAAAATTTGAGCGCCTCTAGGTATTTTTGCACATTTTTAATTTATTTTTTGTAGCACAGGGGTCATATCTTTCATTATTATTTTCTAATATAATGTATCACACCAGATCATTTCCTTAAAATTTATCTAAAACATAAAAACAAAAATGTAATATATTGCACCTGCCCTTGTTGTGGTGACTGCTTTAGTCTATTTTTCATGCTGAAAACATTTTCAGCAAGTACAGAAACAATCTGTTAATTTTGCTAGAAATGCAGTGTCCTTGTTACTTCCTGTGAGCTTAAAAGAAAGCACAAGAACCTTATCTTTATTGTGTAAACTACTTTACTAGTCCCATCAATCCATTATGTAAACATGAAGGGACATGAACTGTGTTATTCATAGGACTGTCAGGAAAAGGGGAAAAAGGCCTGAAAAATATGAAAAAATAGGATTTTTTAAAACAGCTTACCTGTAAAATCCTTTTCTTTCGAAGGACATCACGGGACACAGAGCCACAGTAATTACTGATGGGTTATATAGGTATCACTGGTGATTGGACACTGGCACACCCTATCAGGAAGTTCAACCCCCTATATAATCCCTCCCCCTTGCAGGGATACCTCAGTTTTGTAGCCAAGCAATATAGTGTATTAGAAGAGGGGCGGGACCTCTGTGTCCCGTGATGTCCTTCGAAAGAAAAGGATTTTACAGGTAAGCTGTTTTAAAAAATCCTATTTTCTTTCTCGAATATCACGGGACACAGAACCACAGTAATTACTGATGGGATGTCCCAGAGCAATGCTACCTGAGGGGGGGGAACCACGACCAAGTAGGGTGCAATCAGACCTGAGGACCCTGTACCTCTGCCTGCAGCACACTACGCCCAAAGGCGATATCCTCATGCCTTCTCACATCCACCTGATAGAATCTGGTGAATGTATGAACTGAAGACCAGGTTGCGGCCTTGCAGATTTGAGCCATAGAGGCCCGGTGATGCACTGCCCAAGAAGCACCAATAGCCCTTGTGGAATGTGCCCTGATCTGAAACTGAGGAATCTTCTGTTTCAAACCGTAAGCTTGAATGATCAACTGTCGAATCCATTTAGAAATGGTAGCTTTTGACGCTGCCTGTCCTCTATTGGGACCCTCTGGCAGCACAAGCAAAACATCCGTCTTGCGGATCTGAGTAGTTGCCCCTAGATAGGCCTTAACTGCTCTTACTACATCCAACGAATGTAGAGATCTCTCTTCCGGAGAACAGGGATCTGGAAAAAAGGAAGGTAGAACAATGTCTTGGTTTAAATGAAAATCAGAAACCACCTTCGGTAAAAAACTAGGATGAGGGCGTAGTACCACTCTATCCTTGTGTATAATCAAATAAGGCTCCTTACAGGAAAGAGCTGCTAATTCTGATACTCTTCTAGCAGAAGAGATGGCCACCAGAAAAATTAATTTCCTTGTCAACAAGACCAAAGGAATCTGACTTATTGGTTCAAAAGGCTGTTTCTGTAACACAGCCAGGACCAAATTCAAGTCCCAGGGGTTTAGGGGCGCTTTAACCGGAGGATTAAGACGCATCACCCCCTGCATAAAGTTTCGGACCAAAGAATGCAAAGCAAGTGGCCGCTGAAATAATACTGATAAAGCAGAAACCTGGCCCTTGATGGTACTCAAGGCCAGCTTCATCTCTAATCCCATCTGTAGAAAATCAAGGATTCTACCTATGACATATTTCCTGGGATGCCAACCTCTGGATTCACACCAGGTTATATAAGCCTTCCAGACTCTACGATAAATCATCCTGGAAGCTGGCTTCCTTGCATTAATCAAGGTAGATATGACAGGACCTGAGAGCCCACGACTCTTCAGAACGTGGGTCTCAATAGCCAAACCGTCAAATTTAGCGTTTGTAAGGCAGGATGGAACACTGGACCTTGAGATAACAGGTCTGGGCGTACCGGTAGGGTCCACGGGGAACCCACCGTCATCCTTACTATTTCTGCATACCAAGTCCTTCTGGGCCAAGCGGGGGCCACCAGAAGTACCGACTTCCTTTCCTGCCTGATCCTGCGAAGGAGTCGTGGTAGTAGCAGAATAGGCGGGAATGCGTAAATCAGTGAGAACCGATGCCACGGAATCACCAACGCATCCGTCCCGCATGCAAGAGGATCTTTTGTCCTTGCCACAAATCTGTCTATCTTTTTGTTGAATCGGGATGCAAAGAGATTTACATCTGGAACCCCCCATCTTTGGCATATGGCCCAAAAGACGTCGGGATGCAGAGACCATTCCCCTGGAAGTAACTGCTGGCGACTTAGATAGTCCGCCTGCCAATTTCCTATTCCCGGGATGAAAACTGCCGATATGCATGGCACATGCATCTCTGCCCAGACTAAGATCTGGTTCACCTCTTTTTGAGCAGCTCGGCTCCGGGTGCCTCCCTGATGATTGACATAAGCCACTGCTGTGGCATTGTTGGACTGGATCCTGACCGGACAACCCTGTAGCCTGATAGTCCAGGCTTTTAGAGCTAGATGTATCGCCCGGATCTCCAGAATGTTGATGGGTAAGGTCCTCTCTGTCTTGGACCATACCCCTTGGACCGCAGCCTGTTCCAGAACTGCTCCCCAACCTGACAGACTGGCATCTGTTGTTACCACCGTCCAGGTAACCGGTAGAAAGGATTTCCCCTTCTGCAGGTTTTCGGGTATGAGCCACCAATTGAGGCTCTGACGCACCGCATGCGACAAGTGCATCGGAAAGTCTATTGCCTGAACCTTCTTGTTCCAGGTCGACAGAATACTGTGTTGCAGCATTCTTGAGTGAAACTGAGCATAGGGAACTGCTTCGAATGAAGACACCATCTTCCCTAGTAGCCTCATACAAAGGCGGACTGAGGGACCCTTCTTGGTCCTTACTGTCAGAATCAACTCTCTCAAAGCAGTGATCTTTGCCTGGGGTAGAAATATCTTCTCCTGGCTTGTATCTATAATCAGACCTAAATACTCCAGTCTTCTTACTGGTTTTAGGAAAGACTTTTCTAAGTTGAGGATCCAACCCAGGTGTTCTAGATACCTGACCGTGGTCCTCAAGTTTCCCTTCAAAGAGGCTACCGACCGGTCTATCAAGAGCAGGTCGTCTAGGTATGCTATGACATACCCTGAGCCCTTAATCTGGCCAGAGGAGGAGCCAAGATCTTTGTGAACACTCGAGGTGCAGTGGCTATCCCGAAAGGCAGAGCCACAAACTGGAAATGGCGCCCTCCTACCTCGAAGCGCAGAAACTTCTGATGAGCAGGAAAAATGGGCACATGCAGATATGCATCTCTGATGTCTATTGATGCCAGAAATTCTCCTCCCTGCAGGGTGGGAACTACTGTTCGAATTGATTCCATGCGGAAGGATTGAATCCTTAGGAATCGGTTCAGATCCCTTAAGTCCAGAATGGGCCTGACATCCCCATTTGGCTTTTGGACCGTAAAAAGGTTGGAATAGAAGCCCAATCCCTGGTCCTTTGCGGGAACTATCATAATGACCTCCTGCGACAAAAGTCGCTCTAACGCTAGAAGGAGCGACTGCTTCTTCTCTGGGTCTCTGGGAACATTTGATCTGAGGAACCGAGGAGAGGGGAATTCCTGAAACTCCAGCTTGTACCCTAAGGTTACCGTGGAGATTACCCATCTGTCCTGGAAGTCCTCCTGCCAGAGCTCTGAGAACTGTTGCAGTCTTCCCCCCACTCGAGTGAGCGGGGGCGCCCCCTCATGCAGAGGTCTTAGTGTTTTGCCTAGTAGGCTTCTTTCCCCAGGACTTCTTTTGTTCCTGGGGTTGACTCTTGTCTCTGGACCCCGATGGAGGCGGCCGTCGAGACTGCCTGGAGGCTGAAGCCCCCGGCGCTGGGGAAAGAGTCCGTTTGAAAGAGGGACGCTTACTCTTCTTCTTGACAGGTAAGAGAGTGCTTTTCCCACAAGAGATTCTCTTGATATAGTTATCCAAGTCCTCTCCAAACAACCTTGCACCACGAAATGGAAACCCAGCCAGTAGCTTCTTACATGGTGCTTCGGCTGACCAATTTTTCAACCATAGGATTCTACGTATATGCACCAACCCCAGTGAAAGACGGGAGGTTTGCACGATAGAATCTCTAATGGCGTCAACCACAAAGCATAAGGCCGCTGGAAGGTTAGCAAACCCCTGGGCCTGCTGTTCAGGTAATACTTTGATGACCTGCTTAACATGGTCTCTTAAGTATTGACAGACTCCAATCGCTGCTACTGCAGGTTGGGCCACTGATCCTGCTAAGGAGAAAACATCCTTCAATAGGGATTCCATCCTTTTATCTACAGGATCCCTGAGCATCTGAGCATTGTCTACAGGACAAGTCAGGCTATTATTTACGGAGGAAATGGCGGCATCAATAGCCGGTATTCCCCACATTTTAATAAACTTTTCTTCCATCGGATAAAGTGTTGAAAACTTTCTCGGCGGAAAAAAACGTTTGTCTGGGTGATCCCACTCAGAATAAATAAGCTTTTCAAGTAAAGTATGAACAGGAAAAGCATGTGCTGCTTGGAAAGGTTTCAGTGACCCCAAAGCAGAAGAGGATTCTTTAGCAGTTTCAGGTATGGGCAACTTAAATGTGGAGCGGACCAATCCAGTGAGGATCTGCACTAAGACTTTCTCCTCTTGGGAAGTCGCAGAGGGTCCCTCTCCACCTGAATCCTCCGAAGAGGAATCATCCATCCCATCCCGATCCTCTGAAAGGGATTCATCTCCTTTATCCCAGAGCTCCTCTGTCTGAGGGTCTTGGGGAACAGAGGAAAGCCTAGTGCGTTTTCTTCCACTGAGTGAAGACGTAATCACGGCCATTAATCTTTCCTCTAGACCATTAATGGTTGAGGAAAAAACCTCTTGTGTAATATATACAGGGGCTGAAGTGCCAGAAGCAGGTGTAGCCCCTGACCCCGATGGCTCTCCCTGGCTAGCCGTCCCTGGCCCATCTTTAGGGGGGGAGGATGCTGCCGACAGGGGGCCCTCAGAACCTGAACGAGATCCCCTAGTGTCTCTGGTTCCTGGGGTGCTTGAACCTCTTCTACCCATAGTGCAAAGCAACAAGGTGTGAGGTATACAAATGAACACTGCCCGCTGAGCGATGTAGTCTGGCTAAAAGCCTTGCTACCCAATGCTCAGTCTGGTGTTACTTCAGTAAATGCTGCCTAGGAGAATGCCTGTGTCCCACCTTACATGCGACCGTCAGCTCTGTGTCTCTCAGAAGGCTGTGTGCACCTGTACAGAGTGCCTCTAATAGCCTGCAGCTGGCCTGAGTGGGAGTCTAAGCACCTGTGCTGACGTCCCGCCCCCTCCTACACCGCCCCCCCCTCGAGTTTTGAAAAAAACGAGCGCTTCCCGCGCTGCCGACTCTCCTGTCATGCTTCTGGAGAAAGGCTGGGGATGGGGGGGGGGGGAGGGAGGCTGGTAACAAGATCTGCCTGAACGGCTATCTTGAGACATGGTGGCCATTAAGCCGCAGAGCCCGGGTGGTATAACCACTTTCTAGACCCCTGTGGCCCCTCTCTAGCCTGGGGGGGAACATTCAAACATGAGAAATCCCCCTTTCCACCTTACCTGTTTGCAGCCTGCTTGAGACGCTGGGACATAAACAGCGATTACAACACCTGAGACAGAGTCAGCATGTGTAGGTTTGTGCTCTTGGCAGCCCCCGGTGGTCACAATAGGCATAGCATGCATTTACCTTAAAGGAGAAAAGCCACTAGAACTCAAAAATTCTGTGGAATCTCCTCTTACCTTATCCAGCCGCAGGGTGCTGTTTACACAGACCCAATCTTCACCTCTCACGGTGGGCTCCGTTTGAAAAAACCGTCAGAGACTGGGGCCCCCATCAGTAGGGGGATCCAACAGTTCTGGGACCGTAAAGCACCTCGCCAGAAATTAGGAAGTTTAAAGCCATTTTCTGATCTGCGGGGTCCAGCTCTCTAAAAAGAGAAGCATTACGGGTAAAACCTTGTTTCTTCGGACACGAGGCCCGGGTACCATTCAATTCGGCCATGAAAAGACACTTTGAATGGATCCGGTTCGCCTGGCTTGCCCCAGTATAGGATCTTAGGATATTCCCTTTGGAGCTCAGCACAGGACATCTTTACACATCCATCACCTAAGACACTGGCGTAAAAACTGAGGTATCCCTGCAAGGGGGAGGGATTATATAGGGGGTTGAACTTCCTGATAGGGTGTGCCAGTGTCCAATCACCAGTGATACCTATATAACCCATCAGTAATTACTGTGGCTCTGTGTCCCGTGATGTTCGAGAAAGAAATAATGCAGCCACCACATCTAAGGACTGGTAAGCTGTAATATATTACATTTTCGTTTCTGGGATTATATACACTTTAGGAGTAAAACTGTGGCCTCTGGCCAGGTTCTGAAGTAGCAGCAAGATCTTATTGCAGGCACCTCCCAATACCTACACACGTGGTTAAATAATTACCTGAAACAGGCCAGAACCCACAACCCAGATTGCTCTAAAAATCAAAAAGTAACCAGAATTGCTATGGTCACACTGTGACCACAATATTCTTCTCTCGTCTCTTCTCTATTGGTGTCAGTGTATTATAGGTGGGGTAAAGATCTAACAGAAACGTGAGCAAAGGAGGCATGATTGGTGATAGTATGACAGTGTGACCACAGCAGCTGAAAAAAAAAAAAACACTTGTGCGCACAAGCTTATTATGATATGAACATGATAGCTGCATCCTTGAATTTACATATTAATGGCTCATATTTAAAGTGTATCTAAAATCAAGAAAAACAAATAAATTCTATTGTATCTACCCATTCTTAAGCTGGCTATAGATGGATAGAATTTAAAAAAGAAAAAAATTGTTGGATCAATGTAATTTAAAAGATTTTGTAGGCTTTTAACACTTGACACAACACTTTAACATTTTGGAATGAATGGACTTTACCAAACGAAAAACCACAGACACTGTTAGAAAGTCGTTTGCTCAAATAAAATTTTCTTGTCATTGCAGTTGATAATGAATGTCAATTTAACGCACTAATGATTAGAAAAACAAACAAACTTTCTTGGGGACATTCTTTTCCGAAGCATTTTTGTTCAAAATTCTGTCCATCTATGGCCAGCTTTAGATGTGGTGGCTGCATTAATTTTCTTTTTTCAGGCTAAAGACATTTTCTGCAAGTACAGAAAAAATCCTGTTTATCCTACCAGAAATTCAGTGTCTTTGTAACTCCCTGTGCATAAAACCCTAAAAACAATGTAATCAGCTTTCCCAGCTGTCATATGTGAACTTCAAACACCTTTAGCCTGATGTAACAAAGGAAAGGAAGTGAGGTTTGTAGTTCAAATAAGGAGAATGGTCTAGGGAGCATTACTGCACCTACAAAAAAATAGTGCAGTGAGAAAAAGTGTTACTGGCAGGATCACCAGGTGAAAATAAAGGTAACTTACACGAAAAAAATGGTTATGTTAAAATGCCATTTTAGATGCAACTAGTGCTTAGTGGTGTCTATGTTTATAAAATATAATGGAAAATATTTATTTATAGGTGACAAAGTATACAATACCAGACTATTGTTCCTTAGTTACTATTCTCAAAATCTTGCAGTTTTTACTACTTAATTCTAAAATGTCTACAATGTAGAGAAACTGCTTTTATTACTATAAAGCATCCAATTGTAGAATTGTAGAGTTCTTTGAGATTCAAGAAAAGCCTGTTCTTCTAGGGTGAATTAATAACTTCCTCTAGACCTTCATTAGACTAACTAAAGGAAGTAGCCCTTATTTTTTTATACATTGTAACTGCTTACAACCTGACTTGTACTAAAACAGCCTTTGGGCACATTGACTGTCCAATAATGGAAAATAAATAAAGTAAACCAGGAGGAAACATGACCACTACAAAGCAGAAAGTAGAAGTACCAGCACAGAAGTAACAAGTTCTTTTGTTGTTGCAGAGAATAATGAGTACTTCGAGTGTGTGACAGATTTGTTTTCTTTTTTTAAATCTTTATCTATGGTCAAGCTAACCCCCCATTTGTGAGTATATAAGGATGATTTCTTACAATCATAAAAGGGCCTGAAAAAAAGTAGACGGACAGTGTGGTGTACATGGTAGACAGAATACTGGCAGCCAGTAAAAGCCAAGTAACAAATTGAATCTGCTTATTTAAAGCTGTGTACACGTGAGGTGAATGTTGGGAGACATCGGCTGGTTCCAAATAAAACGTCCCCCTGTCAGAACAGGGGAGATCGCTGCACTAATGTCGGATGGTTAGTACAGCTTCTCCGACCGGTGATGCTGGTTTGTAAAAAAAAAAAAAAATATTTGTAGTGTGTACCCGGCTCAACTTTTACAATCGTACAACCGTGCTAACATTCTTTTTACTATAGACTTTCCCACTATGGTTAACAAGATAAAATGTAATATATTTGTTGGATAACAAGAACCAATACACACTGAAAAAGTACACAAAAAAAAAATGGTATTTTTGTATTTACTGTAAAACCCTTTTCTTCGAGTTCATTGAGGGGAACAGCTGGATGGTAAAAAACCTATTGTAGCAAACAGTCCAGATAGAGAATAATAACACATGAGGGGAAGGACCCTTGTCTCTTAACCACATCAAGACCGGACTGTTTCATCCCCTTAAGCCCAGGCCATTTTTCAGATTTCAGTGCTGTCACACTTTGAATGGCCATTACTCAATCATACAACACTGCACCCAAATTAATTTTATATAATTTTTTTTAGAAATAGTTTTTTTTTGTGGTATTTAATCATCACTTGCTTTTTTTTTATTGTTTTTGCTATATACAAGAAAAAATATGTGTTTCTTTAGGTATTGTTATTTTGTAAATAAATAATCATTTGGTCAGATCTCTTCTGCTGCATTTTTTTGGTAAAAATAACCCAGAATCAGTGTATAATATTTAGTCTGTGTGAAAGTTAGCGAGTCTACAAACTATGCTACATATATTTGAAAATGGACGAATCCTGATGTACTGACTATCCCATCTCATTTCTTGAGGCCCTAAAAATGCCAGGACTGTACCAATACCCCCCAAATGACCTTTTTGGAAAGTAGACAGACCAGGGTATTTAGAGAGAGGCATGGTTATTTTTTTTTTTTATTTAACTGCTTGCTCGTCATTATACTGCGGCAGGTCGGCACGATCCCGCAAGCCATCGTAGCTATACATCGGCTCCTTTAAGTGGAATAGCAGGCGCGCCCACTGCACTCGGGGGTGCCGATGCTTGTGGCCGACGGTCGTGATGAGCGCCGGCCACAAGCGATCGTGGGCACGAGAGGCAGAACAGGGATGTGTGTGTAAACACACACATCCCTGTTCTGCGAGGAGAGACAGATCGTGAGTTCCTAATAACTAGGAATCATGATCTTTCATTTCCTCTAGGTCAGTCCCCTCCCCCTACAGTTAGAAACACACAGGGAACACAGTTAACCCCTTGATCATGCCCTAGTGTTAACCCCTTCCCTGCCAGTGACTTTTTACAGTAATCAGTGCATTTTTATAGCACTGATCGCTGTATAAATGGCAATGGTCCCAAAAATGTGTCAAAAGTGTCCAATGTGTCTGCCATAATGTCCCAGTCCTGATAAAAATCACAGATCGCCGACATTACTAGTAAAAAAAATAATAATAATAAAAATGCTATAAATCTATCCCCTATTTTGTAGACGCTATAACTTTTGCACAAACCAATATACGCTTATTGCGATTTTTTGTACCAAAAATATGTAGAAGAATACATATTGGCCTAAACTGACAAAAAATTTGCTGTTTTAAAAAAAAAATGGGGATATTTATTATAGCAAAAAGTACAAAATATTGTGTTTTTTTTTTCAAAATTGTCGCTCTTTTTTTTATTCAGCAGCCAAATCCTCCGGGGTTGAAGTGGTTAAAGTTGTTTTTTCTCGCACACAGCATAGGCATACTTACAATTACACCCCAAAATACATTCTGCTGCACCTCCTTAGTATGGAGATACCACATGTGAGATTTCACTGCCTTGATACATAGAGAGTCCCACAATCCAAAGAACATCTTACGTGTCTAATTTCCTGACTACCTATCATATTTTTTAAGCCCCTGAAGTGCCAGGACAGAAAAAATACCCACAAAATGAGCCCATTTTGGAAATCAAGCAGTCTAAACGGCATAGTGAGTCTTTTGAAAAGGTCATTTGTTTACCACAAGTTTTTGGAAAATGTGAGAAAGAAAATGAAAATGTATTTTTTACACAAAGTTGTCAACTAAGATATTTCTAGCACACACCATAGGCATACTTAGAATTACACCCAAAGCACATTCTGCTATTTCTCCTGAGCATGGCAATACCACATTTTCACAGTCTAGCTGCATAGAAAGGCCCAAAATCCAGAGAACACCTTATGGCGTTCCAAGGGCACAAATTACACATCTAATTTCCTGAATGTCTATCACAGTTTTGGAGACCCTGACGAACCAGGACAGTGGAAACACCCACAAAATAAAATAACCAAATTTTGGAAAGCAAACACCCCAAGGTATAGTGGGTAAAATAATTATTTGATCCCCTGCAGATTTTGTAAGTTTTCCCACTTACAAAGAAACAAAGGGGGTTATTTACTAAAGGAAACTCCACTTTGCACTGCAAGTGCACTTGAAAGTGCATTTGGAAGTAAAGTCGCTGTAGATCCAAGGGGGGCATGCAAGGAAAATAAAAAACAGCATTTTAGCTTGCACATGATTGGATGATAAAATCAGCAGAGCTTCCACTCATTTCAGATCTACCCCTTAGATTTGGAGCGACTACAATTCCAAGTGCACTTTCAGTGCACTTGCAGTGCAAAGTGGATTTGCCTTTCGTAAATAAACCGCAAAGGGTCTATAATTGCTGTCATAGGTATATTTTAAATGATAAAGACTGAATATCAACCAAAAATCCAGAAAAAACACATGATACAAATGTTATAAATTAAGTTGCAGTTCAGTGAATAAAATAAGTATTTGATCCCCCTGCCAACCAACAATAATTCTGGCTCCCACAGACTGGCTACAGTATGTGCTCATGTGATACACAGACTAGCCCTGCCAATTTAAGAAGATGCTCCTAACGACAACTTGTTATGTGTAAAAAAGTCACTTGTTCACAGAATCTTCTTCCATCCAAACTTCACGATCATGGGCAAGACCAAAGAGCTGTGAAAGGATGTCAGGGTCAAGATTGTAGACCTGTGCACGGCTGGAATGGGCTACAAGACCATCATCAAAAGGTTGGTGAGAAGGAGACAACTGCTGGAGTGATTATTCGCAAAGAAATAAAAAAATAACCATCAATCGCCCTCAGTCTGGAGCTCCATGCAGGATTTCGCCTCATAGGGTAAGCATGATCATGAGAAAAGTGAGGGATCAGCCCAGAACTACACTGGATTAGCTTTTGAATGATCTCAAGGCAGTTGGGACCACAGTCACCAAACAAACCATAGGTAACACAATACACCGCCATGGATTGAAAGCCTGCTCTTATGGTTCCAGGAGTACAGTTGTCTACAGAGGATGGCTGGGACTGGTGTGGCTGTGATCAGGGACACTGAGACTTGTGTGGCCATGATCAGGGACACTGGAACTGGTGTGGCCATGATCGGGGACACTGGGACTGGAGTGGCCATGATCAGGGACACTTGGACTGGTGTGGAGGCGATTAGGGACACTGTGACTGGTGTGGCAGTGATTAGGGACACTGACTGGTGCAGGGATGATTAGAGACACTGAATGCTGTGGTAGTGATTAGGGACACGGCTGCAGTGACTGGCAGCACTGGTGGTCAGGTAACACTGTGCTGTTGTGGCAGTGATCAGAGACAATGGCTGGCAGCACTAACATACAGTAATATCAGAGTAGCCAGCCATTGTACATGATGATCACCACCATAGCAGTACAATATCACCATAGTGACACTGCACTTGCTCTGGTAAAAAATATGTTAAAAAAAAAAAAAAAAAAAAATTTAAATACGGTCACCAGAGAAGTGCAGTGTTACCACTGACTGAAATACGACCAGCTCCTGCAGAACCACACAAATTTTCATCTATGTATGGCCACCTTTGAAGATAGTGGAATTGGAAAAGAAAGAATCATTTTGAGTCTGAAATGACAGGAAAGGAATCAGTCTGTCTAAAAGAACGTAGTGACAGAAAGGTAAACTGTTATTGCCCTCACAACATCCAGGCAATGGACAAAAAAAAACCTCATGGGGTGAACTGGTGCCAGACACAAGGAAGGCAACGCAGTGATTACTGGAAAACACTTTTGCAAAACTGATAACTCTTCTGGTCAAAGAAGAAGCCCAAGAAGAGCTACCATACAGAACTGCAGGGCCAAAAGATTAGCTTGATGCTAAAGGACAAGATTTGTTCTACCCCAGATCGGAGAAAGAAAGAACTGAAAGGCTCATGGGAAAAAACTTCCAGGGACTTTCACCATTAAAAAAGGCTCTGGCATTTGATGATAAATGTTGTGGAAGATGATTTATGAGCTTACAAAATGTTCAAAATTGTTGTTGTTCCCACCTCTGAGTTACAGATCAGGTTGATCTGCTAGGGGCCATCAAGCATCAGCTAACAGACAAACAGGGTTCACATACCAGACTTTCTGAGGCCCATCCAGAGTTATGGGAATGACTGGAAGGATCTCAGCATTGGCCCTATATAGTAGGCAAGGCAAAGTTCCACATGAGGTAATGGATAGATCAGGGTATACTAATCCTACAACACTACCAGTGCACCTGCTGCAGGGTCCTTGTCCTGAAAACAACCGTCCAGCTTTATGATGTTATGATTTTTATAATTATTCCCAAACCCAGACATATGTCTCTGAACACCTCCAGATGGACAAACCATGTGTCCTGGTCAGACATTAGGGGGTTATTTACGAAAGGCAAATCCACTTTTCATTACAAGTGCACTTGGAAGTGCAGTCGCTGTAGATCTGAGGGGAAGATCTGAAATGAGGGGAAACTCTGCTGATTTTATCATTCAATCATGTGCAAAATGCTGTTTTTTATTTTCCTTGCATGTGCCCCTCAGATCTACAGCGACTGCACTTTCAGTGCACTTTCAGGTGCACTTGTAGTGCAAAGTGGATTTGCTTTTTGTAAATAACCCCCATTGTCTGCCAATTATATACAATGGAGAATGAAGTTAACGGAACATGGAAAATCTACACAGGACAGTAGAATAAATCTACCAGTAGCTGTTGATAAGAGAAAGTCTTCCAATTCCACAAAATACAGTGCCTTGAAAAAGTATTCACACCCCTTGAGATTTTCCACATTTTGTCATGTTACAACCAAAAGCGTTAATGTATTTTATTGGGATTTTATGGGATAGACCAATACAAATGGCACATAATTGTGAAGTGGAAGGAAAATGATAAATGGTTTTCAAAATTGTTTACAAATAAATATGTGAAAAGTGTGGCGTGCATTTGTATCCAGCCCCCGAGTCAATAGTTTGTAGAACCACCTTTCACTGCAATTACAGCTGCAAGTCTTTTTGGGTATGTCTCTACCAGCTTTGCACATCTAGAGAGTAACATTTTTGCCCATTCTTCTTTGCAAAATAGCTCAAGCTCTGTCAGATTGGATGGAGAACGTTTGTAAACAGCAATTTTCATGTTTGCTGTGTCCCCCACATGGCTACAACTACAAACGGGACTTCTTATGGCTTTCTTTTAACAATGGCTTTCTTCTTGCCACTCTTCCATAAAGGCCATATTTGTGGAGTGCACGACTAATAGTTGTCCTGTGGACAGATTCTCCCACCTGAGCTGTGGATCTCTGCAGCTCCTCCAGAGTTACCATGGGCCTATTGGCTGCTTCTCTGATTAATGCTCTCCTTGCCCGGCCTGTCAGTTTAGGTGGATGGCCATATCTTGGTAGGTTTGCAGTTGTGTTATACTCTTTTCATTTTTGAATAATGGATTGAACAGTGCTCAGTGAGATGTTCAAAGCATGGGATATTTTTTTATAACTTAACCCTGCTTTAAACTTCTCCACAACTTTATTCCTGACCTGTCTGGTGTGTTCCTTGGCCTTCATGATGCTGTTTGTTCACTAAGGCACTCTAACAAACCTCTGAGGGCTTCACAGAACAGCTGTATTTATACCGAGATTATATTACACACAGGTGGACCCCATTTACTAATTAGGTGACTTCTGAAGGTAATTGGTTCCACTAGATTTTAGTTAGGGGTATCAGAGTAAAGGGGGCTGAATACAAATGCATGCCACACTTTTCAGATATTTATTAGTATTTAGTATTTTCCTCCCACTTCACAAATATGTGCCACTTTGTGTTGGTCTATCACATAAAATCCAAATAAAATACATTTGCACTTTTGGTTGTAAAGTGTTGTAACATGACAAAATGTGGAAAATTTCAAGGGGGAATACTTTTTCAAGGCACTGTACATCAGGATGGAAGGATACATACTTTCTTCTGAGGACATTAAAGCGGATCTTTACACAGTTTTTCAAGTTAAGCTCACTGGGTTCTAAATATAGCATAGAGTGCTCAATGGACTGTTTATTTTTTGTTCGTACCTTCAGATATGTGGCCCGGTCTATCTTGCCTGTGTTCGGTCCCTGCGGCTGTGGGCGGGGATTTTGCGGGTATAAGCATCATTTCCTGTCATCGCTGCACTGTCTCCTGGGGTCTCGTGTCGTTCATCCCAGGAGTCAGTGCGGAGAGCCGCTGCGAAATCTCGCGGGATTTCAAATGACATGACGTCATTTGACGGCGCTCCGATTTGAGTTTACTGCGCATGCACGAGATCGGGGATAGAACTGACGGTGCATGCTGGTCGATCAGCAGCACCGTATCCCGGAAGAGGATGCCTGTGGGCTTCACATACCCACAGGCAAGATGACAGCCGGCAAGATTAAAATTTATAACTTATTTTATTATGAGAAAACTAACAGCACTAATCACTAAAAACGGAACAAGTGAGTTCTATATTTATATATCATAATCTTTGTCATTTTGAAAAAAAAAAAAAAAAACTTTAGAGACAGTGAAACTCCACTTTAAGCAGAATTGATCAGCTGTGAGATGAGAAGGAGGTTGGCCTTTAGTGCCTAGTACCTCCAGTAAATGGCAGCATAGGCCTAGATTTCCTACTATCCAGCTGTGCCCTTCAATAGACAATAGAGCAGGGGTCTCAAACCGGCGGCCCTCCAGCTGTTGGGAAATTACAAGTCCCATTATGCCCCTGCCTGTGGGAGTCATGCTTGTAATGTCTCCTAGGCTGTCAGCCTTGCAATGCCTCATGGGACTTGTAGTTTTGCAACAGCTGGAGGGCCACCAGTTTGAGACCCTGCAATAGAGTAATAAAGCAAAACGAATGTCAGTTCAAAAACATTCTATTGTTAAAATGGTAGCCAGAGGTCTGGAAAACAAGGTAAGTAATTCCTAGGGTCAATAAATATAATTATTCTAATGTCTGACATTAGCCTTATGCAGGGTTAATTTAGTCAATGAAAATATTTTTGTCATAATTTTCGTCAGCTGCCTGTTTTCAGTGACGAAATCTAAACAAAAATAAATATTTGAATCAAGTCAATTGACGAAAACTATGAAGAAAATCAAACGAACGAAACGAAAAACGGAATGGAAATGTGAGGGAGGGACATTTACCCACCTGAACTTCGACTTTCCTTGGAGCTCCACCTATCTGTTAAAGCCTCAGCCCCCTGACAAGCTGTATTGACTGAGAGACACAGGCTCTCTCTGTGTAAACAACGTGGTGAGTGTTTCCACTCCCAACAAGGTAGCAGTGCTTAGCACTGTGTAAAATAACAGCCTCCCCTCACTCCCATTTACTTCTCCATTCCCACTACATGTTATTTGATTTTTAATTCAGGAGTATATAATGAGATTGGAAATTCTAGACAAATGCTTAAATAATACATTACAATTTAGCTAAACCCTTTTAGATTTTAGTTGACTAAAATGTAGATTTTAGTCGACTAAAATAAGACTAGAACTAAAACAATTATATTGACTAAAATATGACTAAAACTAACATGGCATTTTAGTCAAAAGACTATGCCTATAAATAAATAAAAATTTGACATCAAAATGAACACTGGCCTACATGATATGATAATTTCTCAAAAAATAAAAACCTCTCATGATTTCCTGCTTACTTTTTTGGCACTTCAACCCTTTCTAGAGTGGAAGGGCAATCAGAGGGGCGTGACCGGATGCGGGAGTGAGTGGAGGAGTGAGTGAACCTCCCCCAGCCCGATGCCTCCGTGTCTACAGGAGCTTTGTCCAGCGCCTTCAACCTGGCTGTGAGTACTCTCTTCCCCTAAAGATCTTGGCCCCTAGCCAGCTGATCGGCTCCCCTTCCCCTGTCTGTCCTGGAGTGTGGCGCTGCAGCACCAGCTCAAGCCGCTCGGGAGAAGCGGCATATCTGAATCCCTCGGAGCAGAGAGGAGGGGCGGTTGCCAGGGTGACGGCTTCGGCTCCAACACTAAGGGGAAGGAGACGGCGTGGACGGTGTGTGCTCTCAGAGAAAGGAGCCGTCAAACATCTCCAGAGAAGGGAGCGTCCCTGTGCTGCCCAGGTATCCGGCAGCGTCAAGGTACAAGCTTTGGTGGCCACATTAGGGGGTGCACTAGAAGCGGACTATCTCTCCCCCCTCCCCAGGCGTTAGCCCATCGTTGTGGATGAAGGGAGAGCGGAGACACAGGTGAGCCTTAGCAGCCTGACATATTATCAGCTTATGACTAGTCCTGAGCCTAGACTGCCTTAAGCAGCCTGTTACACTATCTCACAGAGATCTGTGCATATTTGGGGAAAGCTATTATATGACGATTGGTGGAGGACTATATTAATAAGGGATATTACTGGGCCTGAAGAGAAGAGGAGTGGGGGAAAGGATAAGAGAGGGGGGGGGGAAACATTAACCCCACGAGTGGTCAAATCTTCTTACACATCCCCCGGCTTATATAACTAGCCATGACCAGGAAAAAAGGAGAGGAATTACAGCAACAGGACAACACTAGCTCCCAAATGACCCGTACTTCAAAAGAAAAGGCGAATCAGGCAGCAGTCGCAGCAGCGGCCAAACTGGAAAAGTTTGCTCACCCCTCCACTTCATCACCATCTAAAAACACTCAGCAGCAGCAGGACAGACCGCAAGCAGGGGGCTCAGGGGATAAAAAGAGCTTAGGAAAAGGACCAGCTGTAACGCACACAATGAAAGTGGCGGCCAGTAAAGGCTCTGCGGGCGACTCCGCGGGATTAGCAACCAGCAATGTTGCTGCGCAAAACGCATCAGCAGATGCTGAACCCACGCTGAAAGATGTTTTTCAGGCTGTCAACTCCTGCAAAGCCTCCTTAAACGACCTGAGCGATCAGCTGACGGGATTAAAGGAGGAGATAATTAGGGTAAGCCAAGAACTACAAAGGACTATAACCAGAACATCTGAACTGGAGGAGAGAGTTAGCCAGGCTGAAGATGACTTAACCCCACTAAAGCAAGATCTCAAGCTACTAAAAACGCAGATGGGACTATATAAAGCGAAAATGGAGGAAATCGAAAATAGGTCCCGCAGGAATAATGTGAAAGTGGTAGGCCTACCGGAGCGGTGCGAGGGCCCCCACCCTGAGGAGTTCTTGGAGAAGTGGCTTAGGGGCATATTTGGGACGGAAACTTTTTCTCATTTTTTTGCTATTGAAAGAGCCCACAGAGTACCAACTAGGACCCCACCATCAGGGGGGTACCCCAGGCCAATAATAATGAAGCTTTTTAATTATAGAGATAAGGTAACATTAATGCGTAGGGCCAGAGAACTGGGGGATATTCTGTACAATGGAGTTAAGATTTTATTTTTTCCTGACTATTCCCCAGATCTCCAGAAACGAAGGGCTGAATTTAGGGACATCAAGCGTAATTTACGGACTTACAACATAGAATACGCCTTGTTATACCCTGCACGGCTACGCATTACTGCCTTAGGATCTACCCATTTTTTCGATACAACAGCAGGAGCAACAAAATGGCTGGAAGACAATAAAACGGGCCTACAGAGTTAAGGGCCAAATAAGGCTATTTAAACCCGGACAGGAAAGGAGGAAAATGTATTTTTTTTTTTCTTTTTCCTCCTCTTTTGCTTGCTTTCCTTACAATAAATTAGTAGATGACACGGGGGTGGGGGGTTGGGGGGGCACGAGAGTGGAAGCACGGATGAAGGAGGTGATTCCACTAGTTGCACATATTCTTTTGTGGGCTTGGAAGAGGGTTGTGGGAGGGGGGGTGGGGGGGATGAGTGTGCTAGCAAATCACAATGTATCCTTTCAGCGTATGTGTGGGAAGTCACTCCTTGTATGGTTGGGAGGGGGGAAAAAGGTCACAAGCGCAGCCCCTAGGGCTAGCCTAACTAGGCAGGGGGGGGGGTCACGAATAAGGGTGGGAAGAGGGGGGCTGGATAAAGTTGAAGGGGGGTGGGAAGGGGGGTTTACAGTGAGTTACAGGGTTAGGCAATGGCGCAAAAGCAAGTCACACATAGGTACGAAGGGTTGGTTCACAAAAACAATTGTAATGTATATTAGCACAAGTAATTTGTATTGGCAGTCAGAAATTGCAGGGGGGGGGGGTCCCCGGACGCGGGGGCCCCCTGCCCTCTTCACTTCATTTTTTTTTTTTTTTTCTTTTCATTTTCCTTTGTATTTTTTCTTGGCTAACACAATATCAGAGTTCACGACGAGTTTGGAATCCACAAATGCACAAATGATTCTTTTTCTTTTTTTTTTTCTTTTCTTTTTTCTCTAAGATGCCTTTTAAAACATTAAGGATAGGCTCCTGGAATATCAGGGGCATGGGCGATCCCGCCAAAAGAGCAGCAGTATTTTTGGCAATGGAAGCTCACGGCGTCGGACTGGCCTGTCTGCAGGAAACCCACCTTACCAACGATACTAAATCACAGGTTCGGAACTATAAACTCCAAGAACAGTATCACTCAGTCTACACCTCATATTCAAGAGGGGTGAGCATACTGGTGGGGAGAGGGTTCTCGTTTTCCTGCAGAGAAGCCAGAATAGACGCGTTGGGTCGTTATGTCTTCCTGAGCTGCGTTGTGGAAAATCAGCCCCTGGTGATAGCAAATATTTACATCCCCCCTCCGTTTAAAACAGAGGCTATCTTAGACCTGCTGGAGTTTGTGGAAAGTAAAGTAGACATACCGATCATATTAGTGGGGGATTTCAACACAGTTCTGGACAATAAATTGGATCGTTTTCCGCCCATGAACCGGGCGGAAAGGCTATCAGAGGGCCGCTTAGGCCAACTTCTGGAGGAGGTGGGGTGGTGTGACCTATGGAGATCCCACAATCCAAATATCCGACAGTATTCCTGCTACTCAGGGACACACTCCACTCTCTCGCGCATAGACATGGCGGTAGGCAATGGAGATGCTATGCAATTAATAGGGAATATAGAGTACAAGCCGAGAGGAATTTCAGATCACTCTCCCCTGATCTTGACTCTGAATCTAACTGTTAAGTCTAGCTGCAAGAGGTGGACAATAAAACCATTGTGGCTGGATTTAATAAGCGGTCCAGCAGAAGTAACCTCTAAACTAAAAGAGTTTATAACATTTAACTCTGGCTCAGCCTCTGCGGGAGTAGTGTGGGACACCTTAAAAGCGTTCCTTAGGGGACTATTACACCAGCAGGTGGTCATAGCTAAGAAAACGTCAAGGGAATGGGAGGAGAGGGCTAGCAGGGAAGCTACGGTATCAGAAGTACAATATGTGGCGGACCCAACCCCGGAAAAACAGGCGATATGGCTCAGCAGACAAACAAGAGTATAGAGAAGTAATTAACAGAAGAGTAGAAAACAAAAGACTCTTCCAGAAGCAAAATTATTTTGGTGAAGGGGAGAGGGTGGGCCGGATGTTGGCCCTCATAACTAGGTCTAATATATCCCCATCAGCTATTTTCTCAATTAAGACACCGTCCGGAGAAATTACTTCCGACCCCGCCAAGGTCCTGGAGACTTTCTCGGCGTTTTACAGGGACCTGTACAGGTCGCGCGGGGGGCCGGACCGGCGCGAGATGGACGGGTTTATAGAAGGGGTAGAGTTGCCTGTGCTCTCGGATAGGGACAGGGGCGAGATGGATTCCCCCCTGACCCTAGAGGAGTTGCAAAAAGCCGTCGCGGAGCTGTCAGGCCAGAAATCTCCAGGCCCGGATGGCTTGCCATTGGAGATCTATAGAAAGTATGGGGAAGTGCTACTTCCAGAGCTCCTGACAGTACTGGAACAGTCGATTAAGGACGGAAGGTTACCCCTGTCGATGTCGGAGGCCGATATAGTGGTGATACCAAAGGAGGGGAAAGACTTATCGGAAGTCTCCTCATACAGGCCAATATCATTACTGTGTACGGACGCCAAGATTGTCGCAAGGGTACTGGCATCCAGACTAAATAAATGCATTACAAAACTTGTGCATCCAGACCAATCGGGGTTTATCCCCGGTCGGTCCACCAGCATTAATATCAGAAGGGCCTACTTGAATCTCCAGGTACCGGCGGAGAACGAGGGGTCTAGAGCCATATTGTCCCTAGATACCGCCAAGGCTTTCGATAGCCTGGAGTGGGAATACCTTTGGTGGGTCTTGGAACGGTTTGGATTTGGCCCTGTATTTATCAGTTGGTTAAAAACCCTATACAACCACCCAAAGGCTAGACTCAAGGTAAACAATGACTTCTCGGAAAGCTTCCCCCTTGAAAGAGGAACTAGGCAGGGCTGCCCCTTGTCACCTTTGCTGTTTGTTTTAGCTATGGAGCCATTGGCGGCAGCAGTAAGATTATCGGCCGAATTACAGGGTTTCCATAGGAACGGCGAGGAAGAGAGAATAGCGCTTTTTGCGGACGATGTTTTATTCTTCCTTGGGGACACGATCTCCTCATTGGAGAAAGTGGTCCATTTGGTGGAGGACTTTGGTAAATTCTCAGGTCTGACCATCAACTGGGAGAAATCATCGCTTCTGCCGGTTGACCCATCGGCCAACTCTATCCCACCGAGCCTACCTCAATTAAGAGTCACGGGGAAAATGAAGTACCTTGGTGTTGTGCTGTCCAGGGACCCCGACGCGTTTATTGAGGATAATCTGGTCCCTCTCCTACTGAAATTTAAAAAAAAGTGTGACATCTGGTGTAGACTCCCTCTCTCTACAGCGGGTCGGGCCAACTTGATTAAAATGATATGGCTGCCCCAGTTGTTATATCTTCTCCACAATTCACCAGTGTGGATTGGGGAGAAGTGGTTCCAAAGAATTCAATCCCTCTTTAGGGAATTAATTTGGAAAAAAGGGCAGGCCAGGATAGGCTTGCAAAAATTACAGTGCCCCGATACGGAGGGGGGATTGGGGATCCCCCACCCGTACGCCTACTTTTTGGCTGCCCAGCTGCAACAAATTGGCGGATGCGCCACTGATGGAGGGGGAGGCAAGAGTGCTCAAATTATCCTACAGGGAAGCCCTCATAGCTCACTAGTCGAAGCACTGGAGGCTGACTCGTTACAACGAGAGATCCCAACACTTAAAATGATTACCAAAGTTTGGCAGGCAGCTAAGCGAATAATGGGGTACAAGGGAATCTCGGAATACTCACCAATCTGGAATAATAGGTTCCTGCAGGAACTATTATCAGTTGATAGGAACAAGTTGTGGGAAAGGAGTGGGATATGCCGACTGATACAACTATACGAGGGGGACACCCTGAAACCCTTCGAGGAACTGAGACATGAGTATGGGTTGCCAAACCAAGTATTTTTCAGCTACCTACAGATTAGGCACGCCTTGAGTAAACAGTTCGGAAGGCAACCCCCCATATGGTGCAAGATCCCATTATTACAAACAATAATAAAATCAGAGACCTCCAAGGGGTTAATCACAGTGATATATACCCAATTAATAAAGAAAATAAACACACAGGCAGGCTTTCCTGGGGGCAGGGACAGGTGGGTGGCTGACGTGGGGGAGATCACGGACACGCAGTGGAAAAGGATTCTGGAACTTGGACCAGAGGTGTCGGTCTCTCCCGCGCAAAAAGTCTCCCACTTGATGCTGCTGCACAGATCCTACTACACACCGAAAAAGCTTTTTATATTTGGTCGCAGAGCTAATGATGAGTGCCCTAGATGTGGAAATACAGGCGATTTAATCCATATGTTCTGGAGGTGCCCAAAACTAGTTAGGTACTGGCCTGAGATTTTAAAGAAAATAAATACCATGTTTAAAACTAACTTAGAGTTAGATCCGAAAACCTGTGTGCTGGGACACGTCACCAATGGACTGGGAGATAGAAGCACGGTGGTAGTGGTAGCAAGATGCCTGTTCCAGGCCAGGAAACTAATTGCACAGTTTTGGCAATCAAGAACTCCCCCTACTCCGGAAGACTGGATTAGAACCGTCAACTCCACTGTGTGGAGTGAAAGAACATTCTACACTAGGTTAGGCAACTACAATAAGTTTGTGAAAATGTGGAACCCGTGGATCCAAGCAATGCCTTGTCCATCAGCAGTGTTAACCTAGTACTGACTATACCTGTTCTCCCCACTAATGGAGCGAGGCTGAGCGAGTAGTAGCTTAGAGGTTAGAGCCGAGAGAGAACAATGTATTGAATTAATATTGGCCAAAGTATGCGCCTTAGAAATATGGGGGCTTAATAGGGGGGGTTAAAAGGGGGGCGGGGGGGGTGCACCAGTAAGAGAAGTACCAATGCATAAACACGCACAATAGCAATACGAGGCTACGTGGCCAATTGATCCCGAGAGGCAGGATATAGGCTTTACATTTGTATTGCGGTACTCTTATAACTATACACTAAAATGCTTATGGTTATACAATACCTTACAAAAAAAAAAAAATCTTTGAAGGGCCACAATGATGTGACTGGATTAGAGACATATATGAATATTACTCTGAAGGCAGTCTCTGGATATAGTAACTGATGTGGCTAAAAAAAAAAAAAAAAAAAAAAAAAAAAAAAAACCCTTTCTAAAAATATTTTTGGTCTTATTCAGCAGTAAAAATTGCAGTATTTTGCACAGTAACTAGTTAGAATTCATACAGTATAACCATGATCTGAATACACAAACTGAAATTTGATTTTGAGTAGCAAGATCACCTGCCCCACAGTACTCAGCATGGGTATTGTCTCTTGCCAGGTAAGTAAACACTGATACCAAAGATCTATTTAGATCCCACTGATAATCAACTGATAATCAACAAAGGGCACAATGTAAGGGGACACTTTATTACTGACCACCAATGTAAGAGGGCACTTCATGACTAATGTAAGAGGGCACTTCCACACTGACCACCAGTGCCAGGGGGAACTTTACCACTGACCACCAATGTTAGGGGGAACTTTTCCACTGACCAACAATGTAAGCACTTTTTCATTGTCTACTAATTAAAGGAGGCAATCCACTAATGACTACTAATGTAAGAGGGAACTTCACCATTGACCACCTATGTAAGTGGGCACTTTTATAATGACCACAAATGAAGGGGAGCACAGCACCACATAAAGCTAAAGTAAAAGGAGACTTTACAACTGACCACCAAGGCTGTGGGCACTTTTCCACATATAAAGGGCGATGTCATGGTGTTAACATGTTATCCACCTCAGCTGTCAAATATGCTTTGTAAATAATTGGAAACAGGCGTTCTGTTAACTGCCCAGAAAGGCCAACAGATGGCAAGAAGAGTCAGTCTTCCTACTACAAATGCTCCAGTACATATGGCCAGGAAAAATACAACAAATTAAACATGCAAAAGTGGTGACCAATAAGTATCAATGTAAGAGGATATAGATTTAAAAATCGAATAAATAATTAATGGGCACGGCGCCAAGATTATGTGCTACGTGTGCTATACCAAACTGATGCTGCTCCTAAATTAGTAAAAATACTAATAAACAATATGACAAAAACAATATAGGGCGCATCAAATGTGCAAAATGTTACGATGTAAACCTATAGATTATACAAAGAAAGAAAAACCATGTATCTTCAAAAAGGTATCTTTCCCAGATCCTGACAGAAAGACTCTTCTTTGTATAATCTATTGGTTCACATCATAATATATTGCATAATATATTGGATTCACTTCATTGCAAATGCAGTACATTTATTGTTCATGCACTATAGCACTTTCTTTGTATAATCTATAGGTTTACATCGTACATCATAACATTTTGCACATTTGATGCGCCCTATATTGTTTTTGTCATAGATTTAAAAATACTTTTTTATCTGAACTGGACACATGCAAAAGAATAATGTAAGACAATATTTTTAGCTACTGGGCACAGAAGCCTGTCTTATATAGTAAATTTCTGCCAGCAATGTCCATAGATTTCCAGTAATCTCATTAATTACTGTTTTCCATATAATTTAATAGTTAAGTATCTTTAAATAATGTAATGTACGGTAAGTTAATTAATGACTGGAGTACATGTTGTATACATGTTAATAACAAAAAATGTTTATTGCTTACTGCTAAAACACGTTAAAAATGTATAAAATACATAAAACAATTAGTGTATACAAGTAAACAGAAGTAAAAAATGTACAGGTTATACAATAAAAAAAACAATATTCTAAAGTGATTGTTGGCAGCGTTCAAAATTAATTGTTATATAGATAATGAAGCACTTTCCATGGGAATATTAGTTGCCACCACTGAAAGACATGAGAAGAAGTCTTTTAACCAATGTTTCTTACTGTGTCACAGGTGAATCTGCATCTGTGTCATGCTGTGACATAAATTTCAGATCCCTTGACTTGCTGGGGACCACCGACATCTGCAAAAAACAACAAATACACACTGTAAAAGAAAGAAAGGCCAATTTTTTGTATCTCACAAAGCCACCGGCTTCCTGGGTAAGAGAAGAATATACCCCATTTCCAACACGTGGTTTCACTTGGGGTCTGTTTGTTGTTATGTGGTTACAAGGAAGGAAACAGGCTCAGGCCCCATTTTACCTCAGACAAGCAATTCTCAGGTGAGAAGCAAGCACTACAGATTGTACAAAAGCAAATTCTTACTTGCACCTGGCCCTATACCAGAAAAAGGGGACTATTTGTAACCAACCTCACAACACAAACAAGAAAGAAAGATATAGTAATTTTCTACCTATGCATGAGAATTCCATCTGAGGTAAATGGACAGTGGTGATATGGCAGAAGACTTGTTACGTATACCATGCAGTTAGATATAGATTTAATCCTGTCTTTAAAGAAAGGCTATTTTATTGCCTAAACACAGAATAATTAAAACATTCTGATTTTTGCATTAGCTACTGACAAGCTCTCAGCCCCTGTTGTGTGTGTGTTGTGAGTATCCCGTTTTAAAATGTATTTTTTTATCTATGTCCTATATTTACATGCTTTACAGGGCATGCAGAGCCACTGATTCAGTCCCTATCCCCCACAAAACAGCATACAAAATATTGTTTCTACCACATATACAAGTTAAAGTAAATTGCAGTTTATCAGGTTTTAGATGTTGTGGCTGCGCTTCTTACCTTTTATGCTTATCTTTATTTTCACCTGGTGATCAAGCAGCGGAAATGTTAAAATGTTAGGACTACAGAACACCTCACCCTCTCCATAACATACGTGTGTATGAGTTGGGGGGTGTTGTTCTGTAGTATGGAAGTGAACAGGGCAGGCAGATAACATTGCTAAAGATTTTAGTGCAGCAGAGGCACAGGAATGTACAAGTGTGCAGGATTTCTGGCATGTTCAACAAATATTTTTGTGCAGTTATCCAGCAAAACACTTTCAATTGCATATATAACAGATGAAAAGGTTGTGAATAAAGAAGGTTCATTGTTTGGGTTTACATACACGTTAAAGGCGATTTCCACCTTTCATCTGCATCATTTACTTACATGGAGTTGTGTCAGAAAAAACTACACTACAAAGCCACTGCAGCAGAGGGATTGTAGTTCTCAATCAAGCTGCACTGATACCACCACACTTGTAGGCCACCAAAACTTCATCCAGTTCTGTAGCTGAAGGTCCTTATCTCAGTATGGAGTCTGCAGAAGCCAGAGCACTACACCCACAATTCACTGATAACAGTTGTAATACCTTGCAGGCTCAAATGCATAAAAAAAAATATATAATCTTAGAGGGTCAGTCTACCCAAAAATAAGTCTTTTAATTATAGTAGGGGCCAGATAGATCAAATTAGTCACTGTTTTTACATGGCTTGGATAATCTAACAGTGAGATGTTCTCGCTATAATTCAAGACTCTTGTAAACCTTTGAGCTTAGGGTTTTCTTGCCCTTGTGTATTCTTGTCCATACAAATAATTCAAAATTTCAGCAGAGAGTGGAAACCCTCTTTAATGACCACAGCCAGAGTTCATACCCAGAAGCAAAAAAGCAGAGGTCTCAGAAATATGTCAGGTAGTTGGTCTCCTCATCATGTATCAAAAACTGAAATATTATTTTGAGTGGAATCACCATTTAGGCTTCATGAATGTTCTTTTTCCCAAAAGGCAGTATATATACATTCACCAGTCACTTTATTAGGTACACCTGTTAAATTGCTTAGTAACACAAATTGCTAATCAGCCAATCACATTGCAGCAACTCAATGCATTTAAGCATCTAGATGTGGTGAAAATGACTTGTTGAAGTTCAAACCGAGCATCAGAATGGGGTAGAAAGGGGATTTAAGTAAGTTTGAACGTGGCATGGTTGTTGGTGACGGACGGGCTGGTCTGAGTGTTTACAATACTGCTGATCTCCTGAGATTTTCATGCACAACTACCTCTAGGGTTTACAGAGAATGGTCCAAAAAAGAGAAAATATCCAGTGAGTGGCAGTTGTGTGGACGAAAATGCCTTGTTGATGTCAGAGGTCAGAGTAGAATGGGCAGACTGGTTCGAGATGACAGAAAGGCAATAGCAACTCAAATAACCACTCATTACAAACAAGGTAAGCAGAATACCATCTCTGAATGCACAACACATCGAACCTTGAAGTCAGCTAAGAACAGGAAACTAAGGCTACAATTTTGCACAGGCTCGCCAAAACTGGACAATAGAAGATTGAAAAAACTTTGCCTGGTCTGAGGAGTCTCATTTTCAGCTGGTAGGGTCAGAATTTGGTATAAACAACATGAAAGCATGGATCCATCCTGCCTTATATCAACAGTTCAGGCTGGCAGTGGTGGTGTAACGGTGCAGGGGATATTTTCTTGGCACCCTTTGGGCCCCTTAGTATCAACTGAGCATCGTTTAAACATGACGGCCTACCTGAGTATTGTTGCTAAGCTTTATGACTACAGTGTATTAATCTTCTGATGGCTACTTCCAGCAGGATAATGCACCATGTCACAAAGCTCAAATCATCTCCCCACTGGTTTCTTAAACATGACAATGAGTTCACTGTACTTCTGACAGGTTATAAACCTACCTTGCTTTATCCAAAATGAAAAAAAAAAAAGTTTTGCCTATAGTTCTACTTTAATGCTGCCCATCCTGTTCACAGAAAGTCTCCTGGGCTGTTTAGGCATTTGCAATAGAATTTCCATTCTTTCCCTTCTGTGAAGAGGCTATGCAGCACCCAGTGGGCCTACAGCAAAAATTCCATGGATCCTGGACAGGTAAGTGGAAGACTTAATTGAGTAAGGGGTGGCCAGAATCTTAAAGATAACCATATTTAAGGTAAAGTATTTAAACTGAATCAAACTGATTATATGACCTGTTTGCATTATGCAAGATTCTGAAAAAAACTACTGATGACAATGAGCCACTAAATCTAAAGACAAAAAAAAAAGCAAGAAAGGTGCACTAGCCTAGTGCATTACCAATGGTACTGTTTATTAGAATGTGCTCTGAGGAAGACGGTTTACCCTAAAAACATGAAAGAGGTCAGCTCTGAATTGGGTGTTTGTGCCTATCTAGAGCTACTAATTGAGGCTACAATTGGAGTGACCTTTTGATTTATGTAATGTGCCTTACACACATCTGGCTTTGGGAGTATATTTAACTGTTTTATGGTCTAAATTGTACTATTGGTAATGCACCAAGCTGGTGCACCCTTCTTGTTTTTTGTTGTCCAGAGTTTGGGATCTCCCATCTGACGAAGGCTGCAAGCCTGGAGGTGACCTGTGGAAAATCCAAGATACGAGAATATCCACTGAGTTGTGTTCTTCAACTGTGTGCCACTGATTCATTGCACTTGAGCGCAGAAAAGTTGTCTTAGTGTATGCACTAAACCTAAAGAATTATTAGGCCACACTTCCTGAAATATGTCAAACCCAAAATTGACTGCCATCACAGTTGGAATATGATAAATCCAAATAGATTTTTGGAAATAAAAATTCCACAGCGCACCCAAATTCCACAGTCATCTTTACAGTCATCATCTCCAGTCATTTACTGGCCCCTTCCTCTTCTGAATGAACAGAGTGAGTGATCAGTACTGATCACTCACTCTGTTCTTTAATAACTCAAGCATAGT
The DNA here is from genome assembly GCF_042186555.1 of Aquarana catesbeiana. NCBI lineage: Eukaryota > Metazoa > Chordata > Amphibia > Anura > Ranidae > Aquarana > Aquarana catesbeiana. The sequence goes on from NC_133327.1 coordinate 417,735,879, forward strand.
AAACTGTGTTGTTTACTAGGGTTCAGTTTGTGAAAGAACGGGAAGCCGCTCAGCACAGAGCACTTTCATTCCATTCAGCTGAGGCTGCAGAGAAAGGAATTGAAGAATCTGTGTCCTTAATTCCTTTCTCAGTCTCAAAAAGAGACATCGGGGGTCTGTTTAAACACCTGATATTTCACCAAAGACCCCCAGCGGGCTCCTAAAAAATTGTAAAAAAAATAAAATAATAAAAAACAATACTGTAAAAAAGAAACTGTAAAAAAGAAAAAAAAAAGTGAAAAGAAAAAACTATTGACATCGTTCACTGCCCTACTGACACCATGCCCTGTTCTAGTGACTGACACAATCCACTGCCCTACTCTTGGCAACCTCTGCCCTACTGACGCCATCCTTTGCTCTACTGACACAGTCCTTTGCTTTACTGACACTGTCCTACTGACACCAACCTCTCCTACTGACACCATCCACTGCTCTACTGACAACAACCTCTCCCCTACTGACACCATCCACTGCTCTACTGACAACAACCTCTCCCCTACTGACACTATCCACTGCCCTACTGACACCAAACTCTCCCTTATGGACACCATCTACTGCAATACTGACGCCGTCCACTGCTTTACTGATATTGTCCCCTGCCCTACTGACACCAACCTCTGCAATACTGACACCATCCGCTGCTCTACTGATGCTGTCCACTGATCTACTGACACCATCCTCTCCCTTACTGAGCTCTTCCACTGCTCTACTGACATCATCCACTGCTATACTGACACCAGTCTCTGCCCTACTGACACCAGTCTCTGCCCTACTGACAATGTCCAGTGAAGTACTGACAATGTCCACACATTATCCAATGTCCTACTGACATTGTCCACACACCATACACTGCTCTACTGAGTGACACTGTCAACTTATAAAGTAGGCCAAGTTCATATTTTTACAGTGACAATTGTTTTAGTGATATTAGTATATTTTATGGGCACAAGAATGCTTTTGTTTTACATAACCATGCCCCTTTAAGTCCTTCCATCTTTTAACGCTATTTGACCACACCCTCTGTTCACTGTGGTGGATTATGCTCACCACATTGCTGCTCTCCTTGGAGCATCCAAAGGTGTCCCAGGTCTTTTACAATCCTATAGTTTATGCTGCAAAAAATAAAAAATAAATTGGCATGTGCCACTAAAGTGTTCGGAGATTGGCTTGAAGAAAAGGTGGCAGCCCTAGCCGCCATGAGAGAAGAAAGCAGCAGCGCTTTATGTGGAGACTTCAAGCCTCATTCCCACAGCAGATTGGGAGGGGCATCACTGGAAAGGAAGAAGAGCACTCAGAAGCAGGCCTTAATAAAGACCAGTTTCTTGGCTCACCACTTCTTTCCTGGTGGTGCCCCTCCTAATCTGCTACAGAAGTAAGGCTTTAAATCACTATGACTATTACACTTCCCTCTCTGGGCAGGGGGGTGGCAGTGTATGGATGGAGAACTTCTCTCTGGGGGGGGCACCAAACTAAGTCTATGCCCCAGGTGAAAGCATGTCTAGCTTCGCCACTGTGTTCTACGCTAAAAAGGAAATTTTGTGCAAGTAAGCCTCGCTCTCCCCTCCGGTTGTATCATCCTGGGAAGCTATGATTGATGCTGCCTTACCATTGTATAGGTTAACCTACCTTAACCGTGGCTGTCCTTGGAAATATGACGAGGTCTGGCACCCTTGGTCTGACCAGAAGCCTTGAGCTTTCGTTTTGCCCCTTTTTCTTTAACTCTTTCCTTGTGTAGATCTTCTCACTTTTTGTTCCTTCCTATCCTCTCCCTTCCCTTCTCCCGTTCCCCTTCTAGCTTTGTCTTTTTGATATGACTTTACGTCACGTTGCTTTTCACTTCCACTGAAGTTGTACTTAGAGATGCACCGAAATTTTGGTCGCCGAAAATGGTGTTATCTGCAGAATGCCGATAAAAGAAAAGGTGCTGATAATGGCACCGAAAACACACCGCGTTTTGCAGCAATTTTACTGCTAATTCACTGCGATTTTGCCGCAAATTCATGCTGATTTTGAGCCAATCTTATCATGATTACTGTGCTTATGGTGTGTTTTTTAAGACCACAATTAAAGCGCAACGGACCACTGTGCAGACATACATAGAATTTAAATGGAAACATTTTTCCTGAGCTTTCTTGCGCTAAAGGTGCCAATAATGGCAGCCAATAAATTCATATTCATTTAAATTGATGATATTAATTAAACAGTCGAATATAATACAATTATATATAAGCATATAAATATTTTTAAAAAAACTGTCAGGGGAGATGTCAGAGGTCTGTTTAAACACCTAATATGTCACCACAGCCCCCCAACAGGGTGGAATTTTTTCAAAAACAAATTGTAAAAAATAAGCAAAAAATTAAATTCTAAAAAAAAAAAAAAAAAAAAAAAAAAACCCAAAACGACTGACACCGTCCACTGCTCTACTGACATCGTCAACTGCTCCCCCACACAAAAAAGCATTGTGAAAAAAAAATTATAATTTTTTAAATTTTATTTTATATTGTCTATTGCCCTACTGACGCCACCCGCTGCATAGCCCCCCCCCAGAAGCACTATGAAAAAAAAACTATCAAAAAATAAATGTAAAAAAAAATACAAAATAAAATGGTAAAGAATAATAGTAATTAAAATAATAAAAACAAAAAACTACTGACCATCCTGCACATACCACCCATCGCCATACACTCCATACCCCTCTACTGCACATACTACCCACCACCGTACACTTCGCACTGTACATTCCCTATTTAACATTACCATATTCTGCACTATGCAAGTCATCGTAGACTCTATTTAACCACACCCCCTTTAAGCCACACTAATTATTTGCTGCAATTTAAACCACATCCACCCTTTGCCGTGGTTCGCTTTCGTGTGCCGCATTTTTTTTCTTATCAATGCCTAGGGCCGACTTTTGATCTTGCACATGGGCTGACGGATTTCATGATACACCCTGTGATAGACTCTGTATTGTTTTACTTATGTATCATTTATCTGCTGTTTTGTACCATGTCATCTTGTTGTTTATTGTTTTTGATATGTTTACTACCTTTCTGTAATCCTTTTTTACCTAATAAATCCTGCAGGGTAAAAAAAAATATTTTAAATGTATATGGTGACGAAAGGTCAAGAATCAACACAAAGAAAACATATGATTATACCACTAAACCAACTCATCTCAGCAGGTTGGAGGCTTTTGCCCTGAGTTTGGTGAAAACAAAAGCTGATACCCTGATGCATAGAAGATATAGCTTGCCTAACTCAAATTGTCAAGGTATGGAAACTTTCACATCTCACTAACTCTTATTGTTATTATTAGATTCTTTGTGACAGGTAACATGTGGTTAAGGCTTAGTGGTCCTATAAATATAGCTCTATTTAAAAAAAGGAACACGATTTGCTAAGACTAGACAATTAATACTAAAATTCTCAGTTGGTGAACGACACTCTAGTTGTCACCTCAAACAGCAAAGTACAACTGCAGATAAGCAGCATGCAGAAACATAAAAAAGTAAAAATCTAGCTGCGTCCAACCAGCATGTGCAAGTCATGCAAGATGCACTCATCTACCCAAAAATATACAGTCCATGATACATGCCATACTACCTTGACACCCTGCACCCCCTACACTATATTACAGATGTTTTGCTGATGCGGTATGATTTGAAGTGATTAAAAATATGTTATTTACATAAATGAATATATAAATATTTCTACTTAAAAGGTAATATAGTTATTTCTTCTATACCCATGGGAATAATGGACAGAGGCCCCTAAAGGACAACCAATGGCACTAATCATTAAGGCCCCTTTCACACTGGGGCGGTAGGGGGCGTCGGTGGTAAAACAGTGCTATTTTTAGCGCTGTTTTACCGCGGTATTCGGTATAGCCGCGCTGTCCCATTGATTTCAATGGGCAGGAGCGGTTTAGGAACGGTGAATACACCGCTCCTTCACCGCTCCAAAGATGCGGCTGACAGGAGATTTTTTCTTCTCCTGCCAGCGCACCGCTTCAGTGTGAAAGCCTTCGGGCTTTCACACTGAACAAACAGCGGAGGCTGTTTTGGGGCGGTTTGCAGGCGGTATTTTTAGCACAAGAACGCCTGCAAACCGCCCCAGTGTGAAAGGGGCCTAAGCAGCTCAAGCACCATCCTATTTTGTGTTACTGGAATTAATTTTGCCAACTGCATTAACCTCAGTTATGTCAGTGCGCACTAATAATGTTGTGGCTAGGCAAATGGACAGACATCAGAAGCACAAATCCTGCAGTACAACATATATCCAGCAGGAGGAGATACCAAACCCTCCTAATATTACATTGACTGGTACAGCACCATTTTAGACAGCAGAGTATTCACAGCAATAATCTTGCTTTTGTCCCTTATTGTTTAGTTCTGGGAAGAAAAAAATAAATAAAATAGGGGTTTTATGATGTTATCAAAGAAGTGCATAGAAATGTAGGAATTCTAGGGAAACAAACTATGGGGGACATTTTAAACATACACAAGAAGTGAAGTGTAGTAGCTATTTTACATAACAAAATGCAAGTGTGTGATTTACTAGAGTTACTTGACTTCAGCAAATGCTTTCAAAGTCAGCTGTTGCAAGTGATTGATGGAGCAATCTGTCTTGAACTGTGGGCCATATAGTAGCAGCCTAGGTGTGTCACCAGTGTTTGTTTATTGGACATCCCTAGTTATTCATTTAGTAAACACAATACATTTGTTGCATAGCTCCAGGTTTTTCAAAACCCAATTGCTGTGAAATTTAAAATATCAATTTTCAAAATATCAAAAAAAGAAAATGACTGAAAAAATTGTACAGGGAATTGTTAACTATTTGGAATCGTCAATAAGCTCCTGAATGTTTTTGTGTGTACCTTTACAAACTAGACAGACTGTCATTAGTAGAGAGACATTTGATTGCCGCTCAAACCAACCCAGTGCTTCAGATGTGGATATGGCTGTGTTTGGCCCCAACCAGCACTGCTCCGGCCACACGCCCTGACATGTATCACCCCGCCTGCCGGGGCCTGATTACAGAGGAGGGAGTGATGCATGTCAGTGGGCATGGCAGGTGCAGTGCTGGCTGAGGCCAAATGCAGCCATATCCACATCTGAAGCACTGGGTTGGTTTGAGCGGCATCTTATCCCACATATGTCCAAGCTTCTGAATTGGTTCCAGGCGCCTGCTCCCTCTTTCTGAATACTGTTAGGGACACCTGTTATCTTCCAGCTTTGAGCGGCGCTCCAAGTTTACACATGATCTTACTGCCCTTGCTTGCATTATCAGAATGCCATGGCTTGCGTCAATCTTCTCCACAACTCTGCAAAGTTGTAGACGTGATTGTACATCTATTACTAAACACTTAGATACATTTTTTATACCTTACGCATGTATTGCACGATTTGTATGAATATTGTGAATTGCATTGGTCTGTTCTTTTCTTGCTTACAATATGGAACAATAGGAACAAAAAATGCAAAGAGAATGGTTGAAATTCCTACTGTTTTGATATGCCAATATTATTACTTTATTGTTTCTTATCAGCAAAATATGTTTATTTAGGCTATACACTGTTAGGCCTCTTTCACACTGACGGGCAGCTAAGGCCGGATTCCTGCAGCAAGAATCATTGCAGTTGACTGTGTCCAGGCTTGGACATCTGTCCCTAACTCTGCAGCTATCTGCTCTCTGTGCAGCTACAAAAAGGCCGCTGTCAATCCACAATTAGCTTAAACGGGCTGAGCGCCCGCTGCTGATCACATAACCCGATCATTCAAGAAGCAAGAATCCACCAAATCTTGCTGCAGGAATCCAGCGGCCGCAGTTACCCAACCGTGTCAAAGAGGCCTAAGATTTCTGCAAGGTAAACGAAAAAAAACCCAGCACAGATGGAAGAATCCTCCCTGTTGGGCTATCGGCAACCTCTGCACGACCAACAACTTTCTGCTAGACTCCTTAGGTTTCCCAACCAAAGGAGGTCGGATGGAAGGGGCTCTACAGGGCCACCCACTAAGCATATTTGTACAGTGCATGGCCAGCTTTACCCCCTCATCATACATCTAATTGAGTATGTGGTCTCTCTTCATTAAGTGCTTACAACCCCAGCTTTACAAGGCATTCTGGCTCCTGGATACCTGATTTTTTCAGTTTAAAATACACCTTTGCATCTCAAGCACATTATATTTGAAAGTCAGAGGTATTTTCATGAGACATGTTGAAGAATACAGCACAGGGGATTAAGAATCCTTCTACACGATTATATACACCTAGTCATTGTTCATCTATTTAGTTTGTCTGGTCTAACAGGTTTGTAAACCAATAAATAACTAAAGTTCTGTCATTTTCTTCCATAGTTACACACGGAGAGCACCACAGAACACATGGGCATTATGTCATTTTATATTTTAACTGTCTATTTATTTAGCTGCTAGAGATACCTATTTAGGATGCTGTCAATATTGGTAGATTGAAGGGAACGCATGAGAGTTTTGATTAGAATGGTCAAGACTGAACAAAAAGAAATATGTAAGTAACTATGAACTATTGCACATTAATTTAGGATCTTTTTCACATTTTCCAGTTTCTTCCTACCACCTGTTATAAAAATTCTGTTGTTTATAAGCTCATAATCTGAAGCTAAAATTTACACACACAAGTCTATAGGGTTACATAGTTACATGGTTGGTGAGGTTGAAAAAAGACACAAGTCCATCAAGCCCAACCTGTGTGTGTGCTTTTATGTCAATATTACATTGTATATCCCTGTATGTTGTGGTCGTTTAGGTGCCTATCTAATAGTTTTTTGAAATGATCTATGCTACCTGCTGAAACCACTGCTTGTGGAAGAGTATTCCACATCCTTACCGCTCTTACCATAAAGAACCCTCTATGCAGTTTAAGGTTAAACCCCTTTTCTTCTAATTTTAGTGAATAGCCACATGTCTTTTTATGTTCCCTTGCGTGGAAAAGTTTTATCTCTATTGTGGGGTCACCAGTAAGGTATTTGTACATTGAAATCATATCCCCTCTTAAGCATCTCTTCTCCAGAGAGAATAAGTTCAGTGCTCGTAATCTTTCCTCATAACTAAGGTCCTCCAGTCCCTTAATTAGCTTTGTTGCCCTTCTCTGGACCCTCTCCAGTTCCAGCACATCCTTCCTGAGGACTGGAGCCCAGAACTGGACAGCATACTCCAGGTGTGGCCGGACCAGAGTGTTGTAGAGTTTGAGAATTATCGTTTTATCTCTGGAGTTAATCCCCTTTTTAATGCATGCCAATATTCTGTTGGCTTTGCTTGCAGCAGATTGGCATTGCATCCTTTTCATCCTAGATTCCCCCAGAGGTTCCCCCCTAGTGAGTAGATTGCATTCATATATTTGGCACCTAAATGCATCATTTTACATTTTTCTACATTAAACCTCATTTGCTATGTAGTTACCTACCCGATTAATTTGTTCAGATCTTCTTGCAAGGTTTCCACATCCTGCGGACAAATTATTGCATTGCTTAGCTTAGTATCATCCGCAAATATTGAGATTGAGTTGTTTATCCCATTCTCCAGATCGTTTATGAATAAATTAAATAGGATGGTCCCAGGACAGAACCCTGGGGGACCCCACTTTTCACACCGGGCCATTCTGAGTACTCCCCATTTATCACCACCCTCTGAACTCGCCCCTGTATCCAGTTTTCAATCCATGTACTCACCCTTTTGTCCATGCTGACAGACCTTAGTTTGTACAGTAAACATTTATGGTGAACTGTAGCGAATGCCTTTGCAAAATCCTGATACACCTAGTCTACAGGCCTTCCTTTATCTAGATGGCAGCTCACCTTCTCATGGAAGGTTAATAGATTGGTTTGGCTAATTTCAGCTTGTTCAATTAAGCTTTGGCAATAAAACTTGGAAGCGGATTGTTTTCTATGCAGAGAGAAAATTTAAAGTGTGGGTGTGGCGCTGTTCTAATTGGAAAAACAATGTGAAAATAAATTGGAATAGATATATTAAATCCCTATAATCATGTGACGTGTATAGGGCTCTATAGTGCCATGATGTACTCAATCATGAGTGAAAAATAAATTGTTTGGGTCTGTTTCTCGGAGGTAAATACCAGATAATGCATGTGAACCCAAAGCAAAAAGTTACAAAAAAATTACAAAAAAAAATGTATTCATAAAAAATAATAATAAAAAATAACAAATAAAAATTATAAAATAAAAATATAGTGACAGGCTATCCAACTGAATGTGAATATTACTACCATGTGTAAAAATAATGTGTTCCACTGTGATTCCTATGAACTAAAACTCACAACTTGAGGTGTGGTATCCCACCACACTTCAATCCATATTACATAAATACAACACTAATTTACAGATAATAGAGATGATCAGATATCTCATCATTTGAGGTTTACTCCCCGAAATTAATTGGTAGTCCTGTTTTTTACTGATTTTTTACCTAGGGTCCCTTTTTCCACCCTTACATGTGTGCATGTGTATATATGTGTACATGCACTTCTTCATGCATGTATATATATGTATACACATTTCTTCTATATTTTTCTTTATTTTTTTCATTTTTTCATTTTTAAACTTTAAAAAAAAAAAAAAACAAACATTTTTTATTTCTACTTATATACACAAGCATGTATATTTTTAGCTAGCTGTTCATTAAAAGCTTTTATTAAATTATATTACATTTATAGTTTTAATTTTTTATTGTATGGCTATATGTATTGTTGTGCATAACGTAAGTCGTAAAATCGTAAGTACCTGGTTATAGTGTGCGGGACTGTAATGGCTTTTACTTTCCTTGCTTTATTACAAGTACAAGTGTATCATTACATCAAAAAAATTCTTGAAGTAGCGGTGACACCAATTCAAACATTAAGATTAAGCTCGTAGTGTCACCAAGTATGGGCTTACGTGGATAACCGCACACATAGGGCTTATATACAGACTTCGGTCTGCAACAAGCATAGGCAAAATGGCCGCCAGACTCCGGTCCGCAATGAACACAGGCAAAATAGCCGCCAATGCTTTACAGGCACAAGCGCAGAACGAACGCCGCACACTATAAAAAGGGGGGAGGTACAGCAAAGGTCACGCTCCCGTAGACGTCCAATGACGAAACGCTTAGGGCGTGGCCTAAACCTACGTTGCAGTATCTCCCAGGGAATATAGGATCACTTTGATGGTTAAGCTGAGATCTTTTCTTGCTTTATATGAGCTACTGATTTGTGAGTACCGCTCTGTCACTTTTTATAATAAAAACTATTTAAACGGTATTACGCTATGGACATCCCTTCTCTCCTATGTTAAACATCAATCCGAACCTGAGAGTGCCGGTAATTGCTGCACAGTAGCACAGACTGTGACTGCCTGACACCCCTGCAGGGGTTAAAGAAGCTGGTGAGTGTGTGCACATTAAGAGCACGGGATTTAAAACACAGGCAACAATGAAAAAAAAGCATTAGAGGACTGCATTGAACACACCTGTCCATTGAGAAAATCAAGTTATCAGCACTTTCCTGTCACGTGTGCACCTTATCTGGACTATCTATAAATACTACTGTTTTATTAAGCAATAGTCACTTATTTCACCCATCCCCCACCCCCCTTGTCCCTCTCTCATCCCCTCACCCTCCTTGCCCCCCTCCCCTTTTTCTCAAGTTGTTTTTTACCATATTCATCAATGTATGCCATGCTAAACTTGTATCACAGTGGAACATATTATTTTTACACATGGTAGTAATATTCACATAGTTGGATAGCCTGTCACTATATTTTTATTTTATAATTTTTATTTGTTATTTTTTATTATTATTTTTCTATCAATACATTTTTTTTTGTAATTTTTTTGTAACTTTTTGCTTTCGGTTCACCTGCATTATCTGGTATTTACCTCCGAGAAACAGACCCAAACAATTTATTTTTCACTCATGATTGAGTACATCATGGTACTATAGAGCCCTATACACGTCACAGGATTATAGGGATTTCATATATCTATTCCAATTTATTTTCACATTGTTTTTCCAATTAGAACAGTGCCACACCCACACTTTAAATTTTCTCTCATCCAGCGTTTGCCACTTTGGTGGCGATCGCATCTGTAGAGGCAGCAGTTTTAAACTAAAATTTTCACCCATCTCCCTTGCGCGGGTTCACCACCGTTTTTCCTGGTTTCACCAGATTTTGCACTTTCCAGCTTTAATAAACAACCCCCTGTGCACTTTTCAGGTGCGTTTGTACTCATTTCCCGCAGAGTTTAGCAAATGTGGTGAAGCTTCACTTTGAAAAAAATACCCAGGTGTCAGGAAAATTAAAAAAAAAAAACCATATTGTGATTGAACATAATTGGATGATGGAAATCAGCAGAGCTTCACCTCATTCACAAAGCTCTGGGGAAAATGAGTGCAACCGCACTGGCAAACGGCACAATCTATTTGGCTTTAGTAAATCAACCCCCATGAATCAGAATGGTGACTCCACCCCTTCTCACAACTTTGTTTAACTATTTCCATACTGGGCATTTTCACCCCCTTCCTGCCCAAGCCAATTTTCAGCTTTCAGCGCTGTCGCACTTTGAATAACAATTGCGCGGTCATACTACACTGTACCCAAATGAAATTTTTATCATTTTTTCCCCACTAATAGAGCTTTCTTTTGGTGGTATTTGATCACCCCTGCGTTTTTTATTTCTTGTGCTATAAACAAAACAAGAGTGACAAGTTTGAAAAAAAACACAATATTTTTTACTTTTTGCTATAATAAGTATCCAAATTTTTTTTTTTTTTAAAACAAATTTTTTCCTCAGTTTAGGCCGATACGTATTCTTCTACATATTTTTGGTAAAAAAAAATTGCAATAAGTGTATATTTATTGGTTAGCGCAAAAGTTATAGCGTCTACAAAATAAGGGGATAGATTTATAGCATTTTTATTATTTTTTTTTTCTACTAGTAATGGCGGCGATCTGCGATTTTTATCCTGACTGCGATATTGCGGCGGACACATCGGACACTTTTGACACGTTTTTGGGACCATTCACATTTATACAGTGATCCGTGCTATAAAAATGCATTGATTACTGTATAAATGTGACTGGCAATGAAGGGGTTAACCAGGAGGGGGCACTGTAGGGGTTAATGTGTTGCTAGGGAGTGATACTAACTGTGGGGGGAGGGGATTCACAAGGGGAGGAGACCGATCGGTGTTCCTATGTACAAGGAACACACCATCGGTCTCCTCCCATCTGACAGGACGTGGATCTGTGTGTTTACACACACAGATCCACGGTCCTGCTCGGTTACTGGGCAATCGCGGGTGCCCAGCGGGACCCGAGCGATGCGGCGCGCGCTCCCTGGGCTGCGTGGAAAGCTGCGCCGTCATATGACGACGGCCCAGAACAACAGCTGCACCGTCCTGCCGTCATATGACGGCGGGCGGGCAGCAAGTGGTTAAAGGCTGGTACACACTAAGTTTATTTTAATTCACCCGTGTGCTGAACGAAAAAAAAAACCTGAGGAGCTCACTGTATTAACTATGTGATGTTAGTACAGCGATCTCTCCACTGAGCTGTGTTCTAACAGCCCCCCTGCCAGAACACACCGGATAGCACTTGCAGTCATTGGCTGCTGTACACACTGACCAAATGTCGGCCAGTTTCTGTTGAACCGGACGATATTCGGCCTGTGTGTACCAGCCTTAAGTTTTCATTTAGAGACTGTGACTGAAAGGAGAGAGCTACTGCTGCTTAACTTATAGCACTATGCAAATAATTGTAATGTAGTAAATGTTTATTTTTAAAACAAAGATTTCCTAAAAATTTTTTTACACATTTGGTCTGATATACTAAAGGAGTTGAGAAAGTTAACACAATACATAGTTTAAAAATGCACTTTAATTATCCAGTCATTTACTGAAAAAAGTAAACAGTAACTTGCTTTTCACATGATGGGATAATCCAGGTGAGTATTCACACAATTTATTCTATGAAGAATTAATGCCTCGTTGAATTTTTAACAAAAGTAAGGCCATTTTAAGGAGGTTAATTTCAACCAAATATCTATTCAAAATGTAGGTGACTTCCTTATGGGGACATTTAGGTTGAAACATAATCCAGAAATTGGTTGTATTCTGCAAGTGTGGTATATTTTCAACAATTTCCCTTTAGGAGCAATAAAGTATTCTGAATCTGAATTTTCTAAGGACATCAAATGACAAAATTTGGTTTCAATGGTTCTGCCGTACATACTGTATATTGCAGCAGTATGTGGGAATACAATTGATTCTAATGGGAACAAGTCGCTCTCCAGTCTTATGCCCCGTACACACGGTCGGACATTGATCGGACATTCCGACAACAAAAATTCCGACGGATGTTGGCTCAAACTTGTCTTGCATACACACGGTCACACAAAGTTGTCGGAAAATCCGATCATTCTGAACGCGGTGACGTAAAACAAGTACATCGGGACTATAAATGGGGCAGTAGCCAATAGCTTTCATCTCTTTATTTATTCTGAGCATGCGTGGCACTTTGGATTTGTGTACACACGATCGGAAATTCCGACAACGGATTTTGTTGTTGGAAAATTTTATAGCCTGCTCTCAAACTTTGTATTTCAGAAAATCCGATGGAAAATGTGTGATGGAGCCTACACACGGTCGGAATTTCCGACAACAAGGTCCTATCACACATTTTCCGGCGGAAAATCCGACCGTGTGTACGGGGCATAACAGTTCTGTAGGGAGGTATATTTGGATATTTACATTTACTATGTTCTAATAACAGTAACATAAATATTTCAACAATTCAATATATAATATTGCTATCACTGTATGATGCTTTCTGTTAAATGAATAGACTTTAGGGATGACAGCAAGAAACCGGAACATGGGAATCTGAAAGAAAGCCACATTCCAGTAACAATAAAACTCTTTGAGATCCAATCAAACTCGCTCACAGCAAAGATGGAGAAGAGCTGTTCTACTGCAACGTTACCATTGGATGAAATGTTTTAATAAAAAAGGAGGATAAAAAAAAAAGAACTAGGAAAGTTAGTAGGCTCTCCTGTATTTAATTATGTAATGCATGTGAATAAAAACTCAGGAACGTTGTTTTATTGCAGACAAACTTTTAAAAAAAAATAATATTTTTTTAAACTTTAACTAGCACTTAGGTAAAAAGGTAAGGGTATACAGGCTGGTATACACTAGGTGGATGCCTTTGTTGAGGTTTAGCTTCCTATGGGGATATTAGGGTATATGCTTGATAATCAGAGTTGGTATCATTTAAAAAAATAGCCAGGTGTTGCTTATATTTAGCAGATTAGAAATCCACTGGTTGCAAATTTGTCCATTTTGTCACAGATCAGTTTGCTAAACTGTACTAATAGACTTAATTAAATTGGACAGTGCCTCCCTTAGTTAAACACACATATATATTTACCCTTTGGGGACTCTGTTCAGGCCCTTCGGCAGTAAAAACTTCCTGGGAAGAGGTAAATTGTGACTTTGATGCTGTAGTGAGATCTTCATCATAAGGGACTGAAAAAGATAACAGAAAATGGGTATATTGTCTGAATTTCTGCTGTCCGGGCCAGAAACAATCAGTTAAACCCACATTAGCCTATATTGGAAAGATGAACTAACTTACTTTCAGTAGCCACATAATTTGCTGGAAAATAACCCTGTTGTCCATTTTGTAGAATGCCAAACCACCAATTGTCATTATCTTTGTACAACACATGGATAATGTCACTACGATGAAGGCTTAGCTCATCTGATCGATGTGCAGTGTAGTCATACAGAGCCACAACCTACAAGAGAGATAACAACACCACAACTTTATCACATTAATGCCACAAACAAAGGCCTGAGCATTTACTTCCTCTCACAGTAACACAGCTGAAACCAAAGCTCTACCTTGGTAAAAGCTGAGGCTTTTTAAACTCACTAAAAGGATCAAGGTGGTGGGAACACGGTATGAGACACAAGATAATGGACTGTGGGAAACATGAAAAATGGTTTCGCACACTAATCAAACCTAGTACTGTACAACTTTCAAAACAGCTTCTTTCATTTTGATTGATGAGCACACACACATATACACAAAATATATATTATATATATATATATATATATATATATATATATATATATATACATACATACATACATACACACACACATTTCTTGTCATTTAGAACCAAGTGATTTAACACAATGAGGCGCATAAACTACTCAAAAACTTGACAACAAAATGTGTAAAGATTCACTATAGTTATTCAATAACATAAAAAAAAATCCCTGTTTATGTATTTCATCTGCACATGATTGGATAATTTATGTAAAAATGTAATTTAATTTATTGCTTGAACATTTAAGTCTTTTAGTAAATAAGCTTTGATGTATCATGTTGGTGGTATCCCAACAGAATGTATTTATTTGAGGTACTTGTATAGCGCTGACAATTTATTATATTTACAAGTTACATATACTGTATATATTATACATTCCTATCAGTCCCTGGCCTCAAGGATCTTATAATCCAAGGCAGTGTTTCTCAACTCCAGTCCTTAAGGTACCCCAACGGGTCACGTTTTCAGGATTTCCCTCAGATGAAATGGCTGTGGTAATTACTAAGGCAGTGAAACTGATCAAATCACCTGTGCAAAATAACGGAGAGCCTGAAAACATGACCTGTTGGGGCGCCTTGAGGACTGGAGTTGAGAAATACTGATCTAAGGTCCCTATTTCACATTTATACATACACATACTAGGGCCTATTGAGACAAGAACCAATTAACCTACCAGCATGTCTTTGGAGTGTGGGAGGAAACTGGAGTACCCGGAGGAAACCCACACAGACACAACATACAAACTCCAGGCAGGTGTAATGGTTGGGATTCAAACTGAAAGTGCTAATGCTTCCAGGCAGCGGTTCTAACCACTAAAAAAATAATCCAAATCATTTTTATTCCCTTGCAAAGTCCTTCTTGACTGGACATCATTCATTATATGTTTAGTACAAAAAAAGCCCATATACCTTCTCCCCTTAAGCTTAGGTTCACACTGACAGCGGGACTGAAATTGTGCGCGTTCAGTTGAACGCGCACGATTTCATACCCGCATGTCAGTCCGACTTTGGGGGCGATTTCAGATGTCTATTGAAATTGCACCCGAAGTCGCCAAAAGTAGTACAGAAACTACTTTTGGGAATTGGCGTTGCACCGATTCAGGCGGTGCCATTGCCGGCAATAGCCGCAGATTTGGCATGCAATTTGACATGTCAAATCGCATCAATGTGGACCTATATAGACCCAATATTTAATCTCACATATGCACACACTAAAACGATCCCTCCTAAAGATACATAAGAAAAAAATAAGAGGCGCTCTAATATCTGACAGTGCAAACCAATGTCTAACACCACTATATACACTATAACTAATAATGTATTGTGTACACCAAGTGTTAACCTGATATAAACACAAAAAACAGTGGTAACAATATTTTTTAATTATATATGTACAGTTATATTTTTCACGTTATTGGTGGCGCAGTGGAGGTATTTTTTGATTAAAGGGCAGATTAGTACTTGAGATACCTATACAATTTTAAATGTGGACCTATAGGCTTATGCTCTACCCATCTCATGTGGCATTTCACACAGCTAAAAATGATCTTCTTTTCCCTATTATTAGGACCACTTTAATACCCAGCACCTACTACACTATACATGCTATAGGAGAAGGAAGAGAAGGCACATCCTTTGCTTTTGGTGCAAACCTTTTGGCACAGGTTTGTCACTGCTACTAATTATTGTATATTGGTGCCAACACGTTTATTGATATATTGATATATTGATGCTAACTTACTTAAGGAGTTGAGAATCTTCACTCAAAGATTTACCTTAATTATCCAATAATGTGAAAAACAAATTCATGTTTATTGATTTCCTCTGCATACAATAGGGTATTTAAAGTGAACACAGCCACAATATACTGAATAAAAAAGTCCTTTAGTCTGGGCTCACACTGCAGAACGCAGCGGCTCACAACAGGAGTCCGGTGCATTTCCATTTACCGTTTCAGGTCCGATTTCAGCCCCAATTTTGGGCTGATTTCGGACGTGAAACAGACCAAAAGACGCACAGGACTCCTGTGCAATTCACACTGGAGTCACTTCGGAGATCCATAGAGAGCCAGTCACAATCTCCTGCAATGCAAATTTAATGTGGGGAAAACTTTTTATGTTAGTATTGGACAGAGTGGAGATGGATTAGAACACCTATAAGGGTTTTTTTATTGCTGTTTGTGTCCCTGTTAGGAGGATTCACCCTCTCTGCCGAGGGGACCACACGAACGCCGCCATTGTGGCGGCGAGGACTATTAGAAGAGGGTGGAAGGAGAGTGGTTTAGCACCTGCAAGCAATGAGCAATTAAAATAGATACTATTTAATCCACAGCTCCCAGACAGTCTTGAGGTGATCTCTGGAGAGCGGCTAATATACTTAACAAGGTTGGAGTACCAAGTAGGTGCAGCGTTTTGAACATACCAGACTGGCTGATATTTATATTTTGCTTAATCAGTTCCCATTTTGGGGTTGTCTACAAAGCAATCAATATACTATTATTTCAATTTCATATAGTTATGGCTTTACGCTCAAATATTTTGATTTTTCCTATTCATTGTCTTACACTTCATTTTTTATGGCACCCCATATGAATACCTTATGAACACTTATTCATATTTCCTTTTGTGATTTCTTACAAATTAATTAATATATTATTTTGATTTAATATAGATAGTCTTTATGCTTAAACACTTTTTTATATATATTGTCATACACTTTCTGTTCGTTTGGCACTTTTTCACTCACACCATTTCACCGCACTCACATCCACTTTATATCTTTATCAATTGAGTAACAATACCCATTTTTCAATTTTATTTTAATTTCAATTCATAATTCATTATATTTTTTTAAAGTCAACTACAACTGAATTACAAATCAATTTAATAAATGAATAAACTATGTAATATAATAAAATAAATAGGCAACTCAAACTAACATGAATTTCATGTTTGATCCTGTACCAGCCAGTCTGGAATCATAAAGCTGTATTTGATACTCATAGAATACCTGAGGTCTACTTAGTGAGATTTTTAAATATCCCCTTGCAGGTGCTTTGCCCCCCGTCCTCCTCTCCAGGTCCTAGAACGTGGCCCCTTGCAAGCCTGGTGGACTGTGGACTCATCTGGAGTTCGTGGAGGGGACGTGTGGAGATGATGGTATCACTGAACGCAAATGCTCTTTTAGCAATCTGGTTTGTGCGATACATCCTCACTCTTTCATCTGTCCTATGGTAAATATACGTTTATGTGTATGGAGAGATATCTTTTGCACAGTTCGAAATGTTGAAACAATGTTTCGTATACAGTTAAATGTCTTAATCAGAACTTTTTGATATATTTTCCCAGAATTAAAAACCCCCCTGAAGAGCAGAAATGAAAGGGTCGAAATGCATTGGGATGTTTTTTGCCGTGAGCGTTGTTTTATGACGTTGTTTGTGTCGAAAACCAGAGCTTGTATTTTAAAATCATATTCATTGTATATTTGTATTTATTATTTATCACTTACTTCCTGATCTAATAAAAGATTTTTACATAATCAATCTTTTGCTGCCTGAAAAACCCCCTGGGGAAATCTTTCTATTTTTTTCCTGATTCACCCTCTCTGTTTGTCCGGTTTACCATTATCATTGAAAGTGAAATTAAAATCTAAAAGAAAATCTAGAATTTTGGGCTGTCCCCAGAAAAGTAATAGGAGCCCAAGAGATTTCCCTAATTTGCAGGAATTTCCTTTTACTGTTTTGGCTATGGGACAGGAAGTGAAGGTAAATCTTCACAATGTAATACAGATAGCCAAAAACCTGACATGGGGTTAAAACCCTACCTTACTCTATCCAAAATGAAAAAAGTTTTGCTTATACTTCTGCTTTAGTAATTCAGCTTCAATAACTCATAGAAATGTTTTGCAATATGACATTTTTAGTAAAATGTTAATATTAGCACTAGAATTAGTGTATTCCTAATTTTCATCAGGACCGTATAATTGGAGAAGACTGGTTTAGAGGTACATTGTTGGTTAGTTTTAGAGGCTAGATTGAGGCTAAAGCCACCCATAGATAGTTTGAATCTCTGCCAGTTCAGCAGGGACCGGCCAAGATTCGAACCATGTATGGGCAAGCTGATTATATCCAAATTGATCGATCAATGAACTTGGGTACAATCAGCATGTCAGATTTTTCATGCGACTATTGCCAGCGGCTATAGCCACAACCAATAATCGCTGTGTGTTCTCCCGGCCAGGATGGGTCCCTGCACCCCCCTGCTGGGAGTACACAATTGTTTTGTGAAAGGGTTTCCCTCATCGACGCTAACTATGTTGATGGGGAAATTGAAAATCACTATTGCCAGCTTAAGAATCTATTTTTATCTCATATAAAATATACCTTCCATTTGCATTTGCTAGAAACTGCCAACCATCTGTAGCAGTGCTGGGCACATTTCTTTGTCAGGTAAGCAATGAAGAACTCTTGCTCCTGAAGTGCCTTATTTATTTTGTAAAAGCCTTTATATGCATGTAATGTGAATGTCCCCAGTGTATAAAACCCACTGTGTCAGTTCAATGGATTATTTGGCCTTTTCCGTCTTTGCTACAGAGTTATACTTGGAAATGCTGATTATCTCCAGTCCATTAAATACATTTTGGATTTCGGTAATGCGCTGAGTTTGTTCCCATAGAGAAGTGGCACACAGCTTCCTCTCATTGAAAAAGTTTCATAAATTGCAATTTTTTGAGGACTGGCAAATGTTCTCATGAAGGAATTTGTCCATTTATGACCAGCCCCAGCCTTCAATATAATAAAGCAAAGGGAGGAAATCAAATATAAACATAATTCTAAAAATGGTTCACAAACAGAGCCCACCTCATCTTAGTACAATGCTTTCACTGTAGAAGTTGACTTCTACCTTGGCAACCACTACAGTCTGTGGTTAAGCAAGCTTGGTTTCATTTGGTACATTTTATAAAGGGTTAGTGGATTGCATGTGATTTTAATAATAATCACTTCCAGTACTTTAGGTCTCAGAGCTATAATGAGCTGAGATGTGAAAACACATATTAAAGTGGAATTGCCGATATGCCTAACTAGCCTTAAAACTGTTGCTCCTCCCTTCCTAACACCTATGCTAACTAACCTGTGTAGGAAAGATACTGTATATATACTTGCCTATTTTCAGGCCACTCCGGACCGGTCACAAGATCTGGCTTTCCTGAGTCAGACAGCACGGCTTCAGGGGAGAAAAGTAAGCGCCAACACCAGATGGGCTGTTGAAGCCAATGGGTAATGTAACCATTTCAGGCTTTACTGGCCGTTGTTGGATCACTCTCTCCTGCAGCTGCCACTGGCTGACACAGGGGAGATCATGTGACCAGACTGGCCTGAAAATAGGTAAGCATATACATCTTTCTTAAGTGGGGGAGAGGACAGTTTCAAGGCTAGTTAGGTGTATGCTGTAATTCCACTATACAGTTGTGCTCATAAGTTTATATACCCTGGCAGAATTTATGATTTCTTGGCCATTTTTCAGAGAATATGAATAATAACACAAAAACTTTTTTTTCACTCATGGTTAGTGTTTGGCTGAAGCCATTTATCATCATTAAACTGTGTTTACTCTTTTTAAATCATAATGACAACAGAAATTACCCAAATGACACTGGCCAAAAGTTTACATACCCCAGTTCTTAATACCGTGTATTGCCCCCTTTAACATCAATGACAGCTTGAAGTCTTTTGTGGTATTTGTGAATGAGGCTCTTTATCATCCCCAATGGAAAAGCTACCCATTCCTCTTGGCAAAAAGCCTCCAGTTCCTGTAAATTCTTAGGCTATCTTGCATAAACTGCACGTTTGAGATCTCCCCAGAGTGGCTCAATGATATTGAGGTCAGGAGACTGAGATTGCCACTCCAGAACACTCACTTTATTCTGCTGTAGCCAATGACAGGTCAACTTGGCCTTGTGTTTTGGATAATTGTCATGTTGGAATGTCCAAGTACGTCCCATACGCAGCTTCCTGGCTGATGAATACAAACGTTCCTCCAGTATTTTTTGATAACATACTGCATTCATCTTGCCATCAATTTTAACCTAACTTTACTGTGCCTTTGTAGCTCACACATCCCCAAAACATCAGCAACTTGTTGACTCCTCTCCAAATGTAGCATTTATGGTTGTGGCCAAAAAGCTCAATTTGGTCTCATCACTCCAAATGACTTTGTGCCAGAAGGTTTGAGGCTTGTCTCTGTGCTGTTTGGTGTATTGTAAGCGGGATACTTTGTGGCATTTGCGTAGTAATGGCTTTCTTCTGGGGACTCGACCATGCAGCCCATCTTTCTTGTGCCTCCTTATTGTGCATCTTGAAACAGCCACACCACATGTTTTCAGAGAGTCCAGTATTTGTGGGTTTTTCTTTGCATCCCGAACAATTGTCCTGGCAGTTGTGGCTGAAACTATAGTTGGTCTAACTGACCGTGGTTTGGTTTCAACAGAACCCCTCGTTTTCCACTTCTTGATAAGAGTTTGAACACTGCTGATTGGCATTCTCAATTTCTTGGTTATCGTTTTATATCCCTTTCCTGTTTTATACAGTTCAACTACCTTTTCCCGCAGATCCTTTGACAATTCTTTTGCTTTCCCCATGACTCAGAATCCAGAAACGTCAGTGCAGCACTGGATGAAAGATGCAAGGATCTGTCAGGAGTCCAGAAACTCACTGACCTTTCATACACACATACTAATAACAAGCAAACAGATTACCGGTTACCTTTAATAGCCATTCAAACCCCTTTGTGTCAACTTGTGTGCATGTTATCAGGCAAAAATCACCAGGGTATGTAAACTTTTGATTAGGGTCATCTTGGTAATTTCTGTTGTCATTATGTTTTAAAAAGAGTAAACACAGTTGATTGAAAATAAATGGTTTCAGCCAAACACTAACCATGAGTGAAAGAAATGTTTTTGTGTTATCATTCATATTCTCTGAAAAATGGCCAAGAAATCATAAATTCTGCCAGGGTATGTAAACTTGAGCACAACTGTATATTAATAGACAAATCAATAACAAATCAATAACAAATCCCGGCTCCCCCCCATGTGAATAATTATAGGCTAAATAGTACCAGCAAATGTAGTGTAAAAAATACATTATACGGTATTTGACAGGTCCTTTGTTTAATAAATAAAAATAAATGTCCCCTGATGTCCCCTTGTGGCGTCATTGGCCAGAGGCATTCTGGGTAAATGATGTAACAAGGGGTGGGGTCATCTGATGACATCACCAGGTGATCCTGTTCCCTTATTATTTAAGAACTGTCAGACGATGGGAGCCTTCAGCTGACTTTTTTTTTTCGTTTTTCCGGTTGGCGGCGGTGGGCATCGTGATTGACGATGGATCTACACCAGGGGACTTTTTTTTTTTAAATAATGGACCTGTCAAAAAATGTCAAATGTCTTTTTTTTTTCAGTGAATAAGTAGGGGTAATCATTCACATGGGGGGGCAGGATCTGTGGACTTCCAGGTTCTGATAAACCCCCCCACACACAGACCCCCACGTCCACCAACCAGGGTTGTCGGGAAGAGGCCCTTTACCCCATCAACATGGGGACAAGGTGCTTTGGGGGGGGCAGAACCCCCCTGCTCCAAAGTGTCCCCCTATGTTGAGGGCATGTGGCCTGGTATGGCTCAGGAGGGGGCGCTCCCTTGTCCTCTCCCTTTCCTGACCTGCTGGACTGTGTGCTCAGATAAGGGCCTGCTATGGATTTGGAGTGAGGTAGAAAGAAATCCTGGATAGCCGCATTCTGGGATAAGGACATCTTTATTTCAATAAAATCCAACAATACAGTTAATTGCAGAGACGTACAGGGTGGTAGACTGCTAACGCGTTTCACATCATTTGGATGCTTATTCGTAGCTACGAATAAGCAAAGCCAGCACCTGGAACCAGTTCTTACTAGGGCGGTGTCATTCCAGAGCAAGAGTGTTTGTGAGCTGCATTTCCTTTTTTCCTGCTATGGATTTGGGGTGGACCCCACTCTTTTTTTTCACATTTTTTAATTGCCGGCAATTGTATTTTTTACATTCAGCTGTCAGCGGGGAACCATGCTGACAACTGATGACTCATCGTATGTTAAGGACACGGCGGCAGCCTCCTCCTTAACAACCATGTTACTGGTCGTTAAGGAGCAGGCAGCCATCCACTCCTCAACAGCCAGTACACATTCCACAAATACCGCATGCCTGGACCACTACTTCATTTCTGCATGGACTTAAAATCCATTAACAGAAGGAAATAAATAATTAACGCTTTTTCATGTGGTACATACTGAGCGTTTTCAGCGTTTCTTGGTAAAAGTCTACTGAATTGACAGTTTCAGGATTGCACGTAATATTTAGGCTAAATGCGTCCTGACACCTAAATATCTCATGCTCAAGTTGGAGCCCAGTAAGTGGAGAGAGCCACGGCTCTCGAGTACAGCACTGGATCGAGAATGGGCTCATGTAAATATAGGAAGGGGGGGCTGCACACAAAAGGTTTTTTACCTAAACACAAAGAATGCATTAAGGTAAAATCCTTGAA
This sequence comes from Aquarana catesbeiana, assembly GCF_042186555.1. Taxonomy (NCBI): domain Eukaryota; kingdom Metazoa; phylum Chordata; class Amphibia; order Anura; family Ranidae; genus Aquarana; species Aquarana catesbeiana. The sequence goes on from NC_133327.1 coordinate 417,758,646, forward strand.
CCTTTACAATCATTTTAAGATAACCCAAGTGTTGTGCAAATGACACAGAACAGCTCTGATTCTGAGATGATTAACAGGTATTTTTTTCATATATCAAATCAATATAACAAAAAACACTTCCAGTGGTATATTTAACTGATCAAATGGTAACAAATAAAATGAGTTAATTAATACATTAATAGAATTTACATAAACTTTAAAATGTATGTAATAAATTAAAAAAAAAAAAAATACATACTTGTATTTAATGATGCTTTTTAAAATTTGAGTGGAACTCAAGCTGTGTACAAGCACGGTTCTTTTCGTGTGAAACGCGTCAACTGATCATCATTGCAATTTTGTCTGGCTCAAGAAAATAAAGAAATTTCTACAGCATCTTTTGGATTCAAGTGTGTGATCAATCTTTTCTTCTCTTCTTGAACTCAAGCTGCTTGCTGTGGGGGCACTCAACGGGAGGGAGGGGCCAGGAGCACAGACGAGGGACCCAAGAAGAGGAGGATCTGGGTCACTCTGTGCAAAACCACTTCACAGAACAGGTAAGTATAACATGTTTGTTATTTTAAAAAAAAAACGAAAAAAAATGTAAGTTAAAAAAAAAAAAGAAAAGAAAATGATAACAGGTACCACTGATCATTAATAATAACTTTATTATACTTTTCTACCAAAAAACTGCTTTACTTGTTTATTAGATTTTTGTTTGTGTACACAGGCTGCGACACAGTGAGTGTACATACCCGGCTAATTCTCAGCATCTGTAAAGAATCAAACTGGGTTGCTTGAGACAGGCCATCATGTGTGGGAGCGACATAATCAGTGTCCTCCAATAGCCCAAAACCCCACAAAGACAGGGGGAACAAAGTGAGGGGAAGATGACAGGGGTCTTTGTGATGTCATGCTGCAGTTTTCTAGAGCTTGAAGAGACCCCACTGCTGGACATCCAATATAACCACATCACCCAGGTAGCGAGTTTGACAACTGAAGAACTTCCTGCTTTGCAGTGAAAAAGATAGAAGACATGGGACCCAGCACATGATTATAGATTTATTTAGTAAAAAGGAGTTTTAAAGTTTTATTGTTACCTTGTTGATCAGCTGGGTGGGGGGAAAGCATTTATGATCAAATTTATGGTTTAAGTATTTCCTGTTTGTGAGTCCCACGTCAAAAGATCCAGCAATTAACAAAATATAATCATTACAGAAATGTTATACTTCTACAATATTTCTATATAATTTCATTATCTGGTTGCCTTGTTATCAAGTAATGCAAAAACAGGTGTAAATAAAATACATTCACTCAAAAACAGATTGGCTATATGCAGTGCCTAGTTTGTTGGAAATGCCTCAGTGATTTGGTGGTCCTTGTAACATATACAATGAAGCAAGGCCAATATACACACAGCATCGCTTGGCTTCACATGACAGAAAATATTTTTTTTTAAATTGCTTCTATTACAATATTACAACTGAAACAGATGTTGTAAGAAAATGTTGCAATGGTCGCTATTCCCTCCAGAAAACTCACAACTACAAAATAATGGTACATGTCACTAAAATCATTGAACTATGCTATATAAAACACTGCTTTTGAAAAGATTTGTAAGAATCATGTATTTCACAGTATTGATTATTGCACTATATGGATTAATATAATAATATTAACTGCAGTGACACAAACATGGCAATGTAACAAGTCCCATCCATGTCATGTGATCCTGCTCTAAACTGACAACGCCATCACCAGGACATTATACTAAAATAAACATGTTGCATACCTCCCAACAGTCTTGGATTTGTGCGGGACTGTCCTTTGTCTCGCAAAGACTCTGTCGCTGTATACTGTGTCCATGGTAAATTCATATGTAAAATGGCTCCAGGATTTGCATATTAATATTATTGCCGTGTGATTGCATATAAATAATCTGCTGGGATGATTTGCATATGGATGAGCTAAAGTGCAAATCCCACCTCCAGCTCATTCAAATGCAAAGCTGAGGGGGGCTACTCCTCAGCACCTGTCACCTCTAGAGCTGAAACTTCACTCTTCCACTGCCAGTGTCAATGTCAGGTCTCCAGCACTTGGTGAGTGAATTTAGGGGGGAAAGAGGTCTGTATTGGTGGGGAGGAAGGCACTCTTGTGGAGCTGGAGCTGGGCTGGGGGTCTGTACTAAAAAGGAGCTGGGGAGAGTTTGTACTGAGGTACTGAGGGTTTGGGCTGGAGGGGGGGTGGCAGTACTGGAGGGTTTTGCACTGGGAAGCTGGGCTGGCAGGGGGATTTGTGCTGATGGAGGTTTAGGGCTGTCAGGTGAAATCTATGCTGGGTGGGGGATGGGGGTGATCTGTACTGTGGGGTTTATGGGCTGGAGGAAGGGGGGGGATTTGTTGACCACTATTACCCCTGAATTCCACACATTACACACACCTGACCCCTGCACTCTGTGTGTCACATACGCCTTAAAGCGGAGCTCCACCCAAAAGGGGAAGCTCCGCTTGTTTCCTCCCCCCTCCGCTGCTACATTTGGCACCTTTCTGGGGGAGGGGGATCTGATACCTGTCAAAACCAGGTACCCGCTTCCACTTCTGGGTAAGAAAGCTGCAATCGTGGTGTGGTGATCTATAAAATTTTCAGCTCCTCCTCCTTTCCCCCGCTGCCTTCTGGGAGACACACAGGTCCCAGAAGACAGTGGGACTATTCAGAAAATGTAGTGCGACTCACGCATGTGCAGTAAGAAACAGGCTGTGAAGCCACAAGGTCTGTGCATTATGCACTCGCACTATGAGCTATGTGCTTCTGAGCACTGTATTATGTGACTTACACACTCCTGTTCCCTACACTCTGTGTGTGGGACTGGGTACACACTAACATTTTTTTCGTTCAACCAGCAGGCTGAAAGGAAAAAAAAAACAAACTCGCAGATTCCTTCATCTACACATGGGATGGGATCTCCCCCGCTGGGCTATTGTGTTCTGACAGCAGGCCCCCCCATCCCAATATACTAACGAGTGCTGCAGCAGATGATCGGCATTGGCTGCAGTGGCTGATTGAATGGTGGTTTTTCATCAGGACAGTTCGACAGAAGCCAGTCCAACAATATGCTTCTGTTGAACAGAGAGGGCTATACACAGATCGGAAACTGGCTGCGTGTACCCAGCTTAACACACTCCTGAGCCCTGGATCCTGTGCATTATGCACTCTTGAACTACATTTCATACTCCTGACCAGTGCACTCTGTACGCTTAATATGACATACTCCCCACCACTGCAAGAGAGAACTCACTGATTTGGTCAATAATGGAGCAACTAATGGGATTTTGGATAATAAGGAGAAATCCTATCTTGTACCCATCGCTCCCAGAATCCCCATTCTTTATTACCTTCCTAAGGTACATAAAGACCCTTTACATCTACCCGGCCGACTGATAGTAAGTGGCATTGACTCTGTCACTGCAAGAGTCGGCAAATAAATTGACTTCCATCTACAGCTGCTTGTTAGAAAGATGCCCTACTATCTAAAAGACACTAAAGATATCATCAAATTATTACAGAATATCAATTACCTCAAAGATTGCATTCTGGTAACAGCAGATGTTGCTGCTTTATACACTTGAATTCCCCATCAGCTGGGTCTCGAAGCTGTTAGACAGTACCTTGTCCAAGATGGCATATTACCACCGCAGCAGCAAGATTTCATCATGGAACTGTTAGAATTTGCAACCAAACAACTATTTTTGGTTCCATATTACTTTTTAAATACTTTTTACATACAACAGAAAAAGGTGGCCATGGGAGGTAAATTTGCCCCCAGTTTGGCAAATTTGTTCATGGCCAAGTGGGAGGAGGATGTCATCTATGCCTGGAGGAGCATCTAGGCAGGATACATCGACGACATACTCCTTCTGTGGGATGGTGACCACGATTCACTTAACAGTTTCATGACATTTCTAAACACCAACAATAGGGGCATCGTGCTGACGCATGAGGCCAGTAAAACTAACATTAATTTCCTTGATTTGGAAATTAATGTTGTCCATCAACAGTTGGTGATCAAAACACATTTTAAATCAACCATGAGGAACGGCTACATCCCAGTGGACAGTCGCCACCATAACGCTTGGTTGAAATCGGTCCCCCGTAGTCAACTCCTGCGGCTACGTCGTAATTGCACAAATTTATCTGATTTTATTGACCAATCTCAATCCTTAATTGACGGTTCATATATAAGGAATACCCATCTTATGATATTGAGACTGAAATACAGAGAGTGTCAATTCTGGACAGAAAAGTACCGTTGGCTGATCATACCCGTCCGAGGGATGACCAAAAGTTTAAATGGTCCTTCTTCACAGCCTTTTCAGTCCTTTTCAGTCCAGCACAGGCAGATCAAGGACATTGTGAACAAACATTGGAAGGTCCTGAAAAATGACCGATACTTAGGTCCTGTACTACCTGACCGTGCTACAATCATGTATAGGGGAGCCACGTCTATGCAGGGAAGCGTGGCGCCAAATGTTGTAGACCCTCCCAAGCGAACCTCCTTCTTTTATCAGTTGAAGGGTTTCTATCCTTGCCGCAGGTGCAATGTATGCCATCACAATGCCTGTGGTAGGAGAAAAACTGAGGTTTTCATGTCCACTACAACGGGCCGATCATATCCAATGAAACACTTCACTACCTGCGCTACACACCATATAGTATATTTACTAACCTGTCCGTGCAAGAAGCAGTATATGGGTCGTAGCATACGCCCATTTTCGGTTAGGGCCAATGAGCATATTACTAATATCTAGCATGGGAAAACCAATCATAGTGTCCCCAAACATTATCTCCGTCACCACAATAAGGACCCTTCAGGCACACAATTTCTAATCATAGACAAATTTATTTCACACTAGAGGGGTGAGTCCAGTTTTAGGGGTGTATCGCGTCTTGAAACCTTCTGGATATACAAATTGAAATCTTACTGGCCCCACGGTATGAATGTAGATTGGGATATAAACGCGTTTATTAATAAATCCTAATGTATCTCTACCATTCATGCGTTGGGGCCACTTTGTATTCTATAACAATTGTACTGATCACCAAGGGGTTTGAAGATCGCACCCATTTGTCATTATGTACTTCAGTTTACTAATTTGATTCAACACTGATTTGTTATGTGCTATCTCCATTTATGTGTGCTTAATTTGTTAAAGATGACGATTTTTTCACTAGACAGAATAAGATCTAATAGGAAGTTGGCAGTTCACATGCCAGCAGAACCCAAGTGAGACTTGGATGGCAGGTCACCTGTCAACTGAACCAAAGTGAGGCTTGGTTCACATTACGGGCACCATTTTACCCCGACTATATTTGAATAAGGCTGATCATGTGCCAGGCAGGTCACATGTCAGCAGAACTCAAGTGAGGCTTGGCTGGCAGGTCACATGTTAGTCGAACCAAAGTGAGGCTTGGTTCACACTACTCCATTTTGCCCTGACCCTATTTGAATAAGGCTGATCACTTGCTGACTGACCAGAACAAGGCTTGGTCCGCCTCATAGGTGCCATTTTATTTGTACATTAGGATACTATATCTTTCAGAGAGAGGCGTGGAGCGCACACTAGACGCCATGTGGATACCATTTCCTGTGGGGGTTGTATACCACACCCACACGATTGAACAATTGCTTATGAATGCCACTATATATAAACTCAGTTTGTGGGGGGGGCAGCACATATCCCTGATGATGTCTTGGTAGACAAAATGCGCCAGTACATACCGCGCTGGCTCTACAACACTGCATTCTTCTTCTTGTGATCACATTATACAAAGGCCTGTTTTTATCTACATTGATGTAAGTGCAATACTTTATTTAATACATTTTTAGCCAAAGATTTTATGCTATGTGGCTATCCTTTTTTTCCTGTCTGACTCCTTCCTGTTGCTTGGTGGAGACGATGAGTCTCTATATGCTGAGCTTGGAACGTTACTCTTTCTTGATGCTGGTCCTGGAAAGTTTGATTGCAGAATCTGCACTGCTGTACAACCCACATGCTGGTTCCTGTGATGCTAAAGACCCCATCAGTTTTGCCTATTAGTAACCTATTATCTTCATTGGTGGCGGTAGCACATTTGATAGTGAATCTGTTTCTCTGCTGAATCAAGAACTTACCTCTGTTGGTCTTCTCTGGCTGAAGTCTGAATATTTACCCATTTTGCACCGTTTGAAAAATTCATTTTTTTTTTTTACTTTTGACTTATCCAAGTGTCTTTTGAGGCAGTTTAATGGACATTATGGATCTTAATATGTTTATATGTATATGTTGTTTCACTATTTTGCATAGTAGTTTTGCTTCATAGGCAATTCCATTTATGGATGTTTAATTGTGCACTGTCACTCAAATGTTTGTATTATTACACATGTCATTAGTTACATAGCGCTGCACTTAAATCCTTACCTATCTTTAAACCACACCCATTTTTTTTACCCATTTGCAAGTTGTCCTTCTTTGACAAAGTTCAAAAGTTGCGAAATATAATACTGGGAACAAATTTCCATGGAGGCTACCCTATTCCTCGCTACCTGGTACAACAACACGTATCCAGCTAAACTTCTTAGATGCACAACCATATCCAGTAAAAGAAAAACTGAGTAAATTCACTATAAGTGTACAACCCAAAATGTCCCCAACTCAGGTTTGATGGCTAGCAAAGGAGACCTCTTAAAGTATGTCTAAACCCAACCATTACAAAGCTCATATAAGATTTTGTGTTAAAAGTAATAGTCAATACTTAAAAATATGCAACTTTCATTAAAATAACACTTGATGATTCCACAATAATGGAAGCAAATTAAAAGGTGACCACAAATGTTACAATCTGTACAATCTCCTTGAGATTTGCCAAAACTTTGCACTGCAAGGACCTAACTGGATATAAACTCAATGGAACCCTTTTAAGATGGCCCACACACCGCATAGCTGTTGGTAAATCTAAGGGGGATTGTACAGGGATTAAAAAGCTTTGTCAGAATAGGACCAAGAACAACGTACAGTACTCATTTATATAATAAGAAAGATGCTATATAATTAAAAGTACTTACGGTTTCCTGAATAGGTAGTCCACTATCAGCTTCTACTTTCAAGGAGGAAACCTTTGCTTCTGTGTTAATCTATACAGAGATCATATGAACATAATTTTCAGTTTTAAATACAGCAAAGAAATATATGTGAAAGAGGAATTAAATCTAGTAAAATTCAGTTTTGTTCTTATCTTTATATTTTAAAAATACACACACATATGAGTAGCCTCATCTGCTAAGGGATCTGCAATTCTGTTCAGGCGTACATGTGATCCAAGCATACCTGTCAGGCAAAACATCCTAGCATTTAAACCTTCTTGTAGCTGCACCCTCCAGTGCAGTTAAAGTGGTTCTAAAGTAAAAAAGTTTTTTATCTTAGGGCGGGTTCACATCAGAACGCGGTGCAGGTAAGGAGGGCTTTGTGCGGGTTTCCCGCACCAAGTTCAAAATGCTCTACAGCAGGTTCTAATACATTGTTAATGGCACCCCATACAAACCACAGTACAATGCAATGTAGTGTAGTGCGTTTTTCAAAAGAAGTGCATGCACTACTTTTTGCGCATTCTAAGGCGATTTGCAGCCCATTCAAATGAATAGGCTGCCAAATCACACAGGATTGTGGCTCGGGCTCTTGTGCGATTCTAGTGTGTACCGGCACTTAAAGCATTCTCTGCATTAAGGTTAAAAAACTCCTCACTACTTGTCCCTCTAAACACTTACAGTACCTGTCTCCTCTCACAAACAATCGTTGTCCCTTCTGCAGTACCGCTCTTCCTGGTCTCAAAAGAGACACAGGCAGCAGTGGGAGCCATAGGCTCCTGGAACTGTCAATCAAATCCTGTAAGGAGGGAGCTGGGGCGTGGCCGATCCTGGCTGTGTGTGTGCCTATATACCCAGCTCAGTAGTGCGCCCACATGGGTGCCCCACTTCATTACATGGCTTGCTGAGTGGGCACCCGCAGGAAAGTAGGATGAGACATTGATGGCGGAGGACTCTAGAAGAAGAGGTAAGGCACTGCTCTGTGCAATACCACTCCAAAAATCAGGTATGTAACATCTGTTTTATTTTAATTAAGAAAAGAAAAATGCCTTTACAATCTCTTTAAGTAAAATACTCAGGTCTAGGACCCACCCTAGCCTGTGATTGAACAATGAAGGAGCAGTGGTATACTGATGAGGTCATTTCTGCTCTCTTCTTCCCCTCCAGTCTGAATGCTGTTATCCAGGAGATAATTTGATGCCGATATAAAGTTTCAGGCACTTATGTCAGCTGTATGTAAAACAAGTTTAAAGCGGTAATAAACTCTTCCAAAAAAAAAAAAAAAACAGGTTCCCCTGCGAGGTAATGTCAAAATGTGCTCATATGCTTTGCATACTAGCACATTATGAAAGACTTTCCATAAAACTAAGCCCTTCAGAGGTGCGCTGTCACTGCTGACAGGGCTTCCATCTTCATCGAGGCTTCTTTCCGGGTTTGTGGGCTCCGGCCGTTTGAATGACTGACAAAGCAATGATGTGATTCCAACTCATGCGTATGGGAGTCACAGACATGGCACAGCACTCTCAATGGACGGTACATTGAGTATGCCGCACATGCGCCAGTGATGTCACCGGCTGCAAAACATAAGAATATATCAAACGGTGCACGTTTAAAAGATATTCATTTTACCTACAGGTAATCTTACCTTTGGGAAAAAGTGACAAAGTGGAGTTTACTACCACTTTAAAGCTGAATCCTGGGAATCAGGCAAAAAGGACCTTTGCAGTGCCCCTATATTGCCTGTTAAGACTAAAGTGCTACAATCAAGAGTGATACATACCTTACTCTCGGCTCCGGCAGGCTCCCTTAACCTAAGCAGTAGGTCCTGCACGGCATTCTCTTTAGGGCACTCCAGCCTCCTCCATGTAGAGCACAATGCAGGTTAAATAGCACAGGCTGGAGCCTGGGGGAGAAGAGGACCATGTTGGAGCAGCTTGGAAGGTAGATATTACTGTCTCTTTGTATCTCTCATTAACTTCATGAGCAGTTAACCCTTGCAGTGTGCTCAATGCTCCTCCTTATTCTCCTCACAGTATTGAGCAATTCGATTGCACCAACCAGACAAGTATAAACCTGTCTGTTATTTAAAAAAATGGAAAACTTTGAGTTTATAATCACTTTTTAAAGTTGCAAGTAAAGGCTTCCATTGCTAACTTCCAAAATGGCTAGTTCCTCAGCAGTTACATTTTTTTTATTGCGTTCGTAGCCTGGTGTCTGGGAGATGGAGTGGGGCTGAGGGTCCCAGTAGAGCCCACTTCAGTATTTCCACTGTGAATGTTGAGGAGGACTTGCTCTACATTGCCTATAGATACAGAGATCAGTGAGGGCTTGTTTTAAAGTTAATTTACTGCTTGTTACAATTATGTAAATAATTCATGTTCATAGCATGCCCACAGGTTTATTTTGATTCTATCCATTATATGCCACCTTTCAATTAAATTTAAAGACATTTGCATGCCCATGCCTGGCAGGTAAAGGATTACTGAGCATATAGTAATTTGAAGCCTTAAAGTGTTAGATGAGCTCAAAAGGCCAAGCAGAGCTCCACCCAAAAGGGGAATCTCCGCTTGTTTGCTTTCTTTGCTTTGCTCCCCCCCCGCTGTCAATTGTGGCACCTTACACTATTTGTAGCTGCTGACTTTGGTTTCTTTTTTTCCAGGCTGGAACTCCTCTTTAAAGATCAAAATAAATAACTTTTAATGCATATGATCTTTTTTTTCCTTATAAAACTATATAAAATGTAAATTACCATTAGAAGATGGATACAGTACACAATTCTACTGTCTACAGTACATTTTATTTAATCGACAATAAAAGTGTTGCAGGCAGAACGCCACTGCTTAAAGTGTATGTATAGCCATTTTTGTCATTCTGGGATAGAGATTAGAAATCCTTTCAAATTTTTGTTATTGTTGTTTGTATCCCTCCTGGAGAGATTGACCCTCTCTATTTACCCTACTGACCAATGTCACTGAGACAGAAAGTCATTGCAAATCCATAATTTTACAGTTGACTGACAAAGGGGAAAAAGGATACAAGAAGCCCCCACCAAAACAGACAAGAGTTGGAAGACAACCACCCCATATTGGTGCAACAACACCATGAAACAGTAGGACAAGATGACTTGGATACAAGGATGACAAGGATACCCAGTGATGTAAAAAAACAAGGAAGGACCCTATAGGGCCCATTTACCTGATATTGGACATGGTGGGACTACAAGTCTTCAGAACTGCCCTGATGTAGCAAAGTGTCCACAGATCTTTGAGCAAGGGGAAGGAACCTTAACCAGATAGCTAAGAACAATTACCAATTACAGTGGAAACCCCTGTAGACCAACTGCTATGGGGAACCAGACTAGATTTCCAGACAAGAGGGAAGCCCTGAGGCAAGAGTGCTTCCATGATGGGGGAAGGAACTATTCCAGAGACCGTAAAAGACTAAAGGTTTATATCAGGGACAATAAAATCCACTGCACACTGTTCAAAGACAGGGTCAGAGGCTATGCTATGGCTCTGAACAGGAAAAGCACTCTGTGGCCAACAAGCAGAGAACAGGAAGGTCTGGAAAAATCATCACAATGTAGAGCCCAGTGGCTGAAGGTCACATTTCATAGCCTCAGCAGTCTACAGGCCTACTCGCAAAGTCAGTCTTCAGAGTCCGTGTCACACCTGAGGCTGTGGCACAATTCTGAACCTTAAGTTAGATCTGTGGCTAACTTAACCAGTACACTCAGGTTTGGAAAACACCACAATGCAAAGCCCATTGCCAAAGCAGAGGTGTATCAAGGGTCTTAATTGAAGCCATTTAGGGGCGGCACAGTGGTGTAGTGGGTATCACTTTTGCCTAGCAGTAAGAAGGGTCGCTGGTTCAAATCCCAACCATGACACTACCTGCCTGGAGTTTGCATGTTCTCCCTGTGCCTGCGTGGGTTTCCTCCAGGTACTCCGGTTTCCTCCCACACTCCAAAGACATGCTGGTAGGTTAACTGGGTCCTGTCTAAATTGTCCCTAGTATGTATGAATGTGAGTTAGGGACCTTAGATTGTAAGCTCTTTGAGGGTAGGGACTGATGTGAATGTACAATGTATATGTAGAGCGCTGCATAAATTGACGGCGCTATATAAGTACCTGAAATAAATTTAAAAAAAAATGAAAAAATAAAAGGTTAGTAAAACCTATAGTTGACTTTTTTTTCAGTAAAGCTAAGGAAAAGGCATCCAATCTGCTAGGACACCAGCAAAAGGCATGATGGTAACAGGCAGGGTTATATGGAGACTGACCTTTAATGTTTTTTTCTGTTTGCCAGTGTCCAAAACCCTTGTAAATGACATCTTATAGTCCCAACTGTTTCAGAATTCCTAAGTTCTTGTGTCGCTCAATCCTATGTAACAAACTTTGCAATACTGTGTAGCTAGTGGGTAGGATTCAAACGACTTAGCTTTCTTTGTCATACAATGTAATAGAATAGGTAGACTCTTTTCTTATTTTGATTGGCACACTTATTACACTAGGAACAGGTGTTTGCAGAAAACAAGTTTTGCTTCTTTAATTCCTTCCTGCCCACATATTCACCAATAGCCAAGGTTACTATTAAGTTCTGTTTGTTTTGTGAAATTAAGAGTTTTTTCATTTTTAGGCAGGGCGTGTCTGTATTTCCTCATGGCACAGATCCCCCCTGAGGTCTATTAGATTTGACTCTTGGTGTGCTGTAATGGTACAGAAATATTTTCCAACATTATCCTGTGCATACAGTAGGTGTTAAAGATTATTGCTCATCTAATTAGTTATGTCGATCAAAGAGTAACTGCATTTTGAATTTTTAATAAATATACAGCCTCTCCCTGCAAGAAGGTCAAGCAGTATTCCACATTCTTTGGGACTACAGGCTGTTGCCTTCTTCCTTAAAGAATCTGGTAGATATTCATTGTTACTTCAGGAGTTCATTTTATTTAGTCTAGAGTTTTTGCTCACACATAATTTTTTCATGTTTGACGGGTGCTATTATCTTCAGAGATGCGGTGCCTCTATGGGGGCGAAATTTTCGCCCTCATTGGCCAACCTTTATATGGGGTGGTGGGAGAGGACTCACATTTTTGGACATAATAGGCCCCCGCCGTCTGGACACCGTTTTCTATTCTCGTTACACGATCTGCTGTTCATTGTATCCAAACACCAAATAGATATTGATGTATGGCTTAACTACTTGAATGGCAATTAACTCAATTTAAAATTTACGGGCCATTCCCTTGCCAGATCCATCGAGTTCTTTGATGTACAGTTGTCTGGTGAGGGCAATACCATTGTCACTGGTTTATATAGGAAACTATCCGCCAGTATGCTCTGTTGAGGGCATATTCTATCCATCCAAGGCACACTATCAGGGGCATACCGGTCGGCCAGTTTCTTCGATTGAAACGTGTGTGTAGTAAGGACACCGACTTCGCCAGGGAGACCACACAAATGGTTTGCAGATTTAAAAAGCAGGAGGTTATTCCGATGCGATTTTGAATCAAGCTTTACACATTGCTGGCGAAATTACTAGGAATGATTTGCTGTCTGACACACGTTCTAGGGAGCACTTAGATGCTTAGATCATCTTCTACAGTCAGTATTCCGGTGTTTTCTACCCCATTCAGTATAGAATTTAACAAAATAAGAAACACGGTTAATAAATATCTTCCCGTTTTGTTTAATGATTATTTACTCTCAGATACTTTTTAGAGGCATCAAAACCTTTTCTCACAGGCCTTTAACGCTAGGCAGATTTTTATCGCCCAGTCTGTTCACCAGTTAGAGCTCTGGCTCTCACTGGTTGAAGTTTAAAGGCAATCTCAAATGTGGAATATGAGGACGTGCTTATTGTTGTCATATCAAGAGGGGTCCTTCGGTCTGTTCTAATACTACTGGTAGAAGTCTTGTTGTTTATTTATTAACTGCAACACCAGGTTTCCGGTATATGTAATTACATGCGATTTATGCAGCATCATGTATGTGGGTCACATGACGCGCAGACTGAAGGATCTGAAGAGACTGAAGAGACATTGAGAAAAACACTCTACGAATGTAGCCAAACATTGGATCATAGTCCATAACAAGGATGTCTCCAGTTTATTTATTCAGGGGATTGAAGCTATAGTGACACCCCCTAGGGGAGGCTATAGATTTAGAGCGCTTTGCAAGAGGGAAGTTTGCTATATTTTTTCCCTCAATACCAGGAAACCAGCAGGATTAAATTTTGAGTGGGATGTCTCATATTATTATGATTAACTCTCAATTGAGTTTGAAATTTTTTATTTTTTTTTCATATATACATTTTTAAATGTTTAAACTGATGTGTTATATGTTTTTTTTCCTGCATTTTTTTTCTGGTTCTTTTTTTTTTTTTTTTTGCATATTCTCTGTTTTTTTATGCGTTTTTTTTTTTTTTTTTTTTTTGCTGCTTTCCTGCTGTTTTGCTGGTGATTATATATCCCCATTAGTCTTCAGGTCTCCTGAGATTTAGATATTTGTAGGGGTTCTACTAAATATTATTTTTGCATGTTCATGTGGTTAAATGACGGTGTTCTTTCACGTAGTCATCACTAATTAATAGAGTTTTTAAAAACTATTTAGTAGACATCATCACACCGCCACTTTGTATTTGTGCCCTTATTCCTTAGTGGCACTCCGTGAACTGAACGTTCCTACACGTTCCAACATGTTTTGGTAGATTTTTAGACATTATTTATAAACACGGTTTTACTATTAAAGGTTGCTTCGCAACAATTTGCACATGTACTTTTGTTTATAAATGTATCTAGTTTTTATTGTTATGATTCCATGTTTTTATGCGTTTCCCCTGTATTATACATGGTGATGGTTTACTATATCTTTATTATGTTTTTACTTTTTTGACTATTTCAAGATATTGGATTCTCTTATATATGTGCATCTTTGATACGTACATGTATACATAGCAATCCCTTTTTCTTTCTTTGTTTATGTTAACCATCTCGTTTTGTGGTCTATTTCCATGTTTTCCAGGTTTTCTCAGGGGCCTTGCATGTATGTATCTCTTCCTCCCCTCCCCCCTTTTTTGGCCACGTGTTTGCACTTTAAAATCATTGAATACATCATGTGACATGTTTGAATCTGGTATATATTTGCCAAATATGTGGTCATTTAGCTATGACTAAGCAACAATGATGTTGTGAAACGCGTCAGTGTCTGTCCTGCTTCTGTTTTCAGATGAACGTTGACTATTACAATAAAGGTTTTTATCGGAGTGCGGCTGTCCAGAATCCATTTCTTCGACAGTGTTTACAGCCTGTTGAAAGCTAGCGGCCTATGCAATATAATATTTGGGGGTTTGAACTAAACTTTACCCCTTAAATGTTATTTAGAAGCAGCATCTGCTCTGTTTTTTATGCTTAAAAGTGTGGTGCAAGCATTATATTTTCATCAAGCTTTGTAAATTCCTCCCCTTGCGCATACAAGGTACACCCAAAAAGGTTTAGCCAAACACCTTGGACAAACCTCTAACACCATGGACATTTATCCTACACAGTGCCTGAAAGGTTATATAAGTACTGGAGATGAAGTAGTTAATCTGATGCATAAGTAAATCAAACTTGGGTAATCATTTTTAACCACTTACCGGCCACTGTATATATACGTCATTACTTTGAAGATGGATATCTAGGTAACGGCAGCAGCTGCTGCCACAACCGAGGTATCCATCTTTAGGGCCGGCGGTTCTGTACACGATAATGGTGGTCTCTGCAGAGGGTTCGCTGCGAGATCACCTTTATTGGCGGCGGGAGAGGTGCCACCCCCCTCCCGCGCCCCTCCGCCGCTTACCGGAGCCGTCGGTAGCGGCGGAGGCGATCGGGACCTGTCACTTCCTCAGTATGGAGACGAGTGAGGCTAAGATGGCCCCCATCACGTCTCTATACCATAGGACAGCTGAAGCGACGTCATTACATTAGCTCCGCCCACTTGTCTTAAAGGCACAATTTTTTTTGTGTCATTTTTTTAAACGACTTGTTTTTTTTTGGTATTAAAGTCTAAATATGAGATCTGAGGACTTTTTGACCCCAGATCTCATATTTAAGAGGACCTGTCATGCTTTTTTCTATTACAAGGGATGTTTACATTCCTTGTAATAGGAATAAAAGTGATCCAAATTTTTTTTTTTTTAAAAAACAGTGAAAAAATAAAGTAAAATAAATAAGAAAAAAAGCATTCTTTTTAAAGCGCCCTGTCACGACGAGCTCGCACGCAGAAGCGAACGCATACGTGAGTAGCGCCCGCATATAAAAACGGTGGTCAAACCGCACATACCGCGACCGGTAGAGCGAGAGCAATAATTCTAGACCTAGACCTCCTCTGTAACGCAAAAAATGCAACCTGTAGAATTTTTTAAACGTCGCCTATGGAGATTAAGGGTAAAAGTTTGACGCCATTCCACGAGCACAATTTTGAAGCGTGACATGTTGGGTATCAATTTACTTGGCGTAACATTATATTTCACAATATAAAAAAAAAAATCGGGCTAACTTTACTGTTGTTTTATTTTTTTATTTAAAAAAGTGAATTTTTTCCAAAAAAAGTGCGCTTATAAGACCGCTGCGCAAATATGGTGCAAAAAAAAGTATTGCAATGACCGCCATTTTATTCTTTAGGGTGTTAGAAAAAAACCAATATATAATGTTTGGGGGTTCTAAGTAATTTTCTAGCAAAAAAAATCTGTTTTAAACATGTAAACACCAGAAATCCAAAACGAGGCTGGTATGTAAGTGGTTAAGCATGATGTGAGATGGTTAGAACACAATGAAAAATTAAATGTCATTTGTCTAATTATAAATAGTTATATTAAAAGCCCAAAGCAATATAATCTCATCATCATTATTTTCTAATTTTGTAACTAGACTTTTATTTTATTTTCAGCAGCCTTTACAAATAGTAGTTCTTACAGGTGTGCTCATCCACTACAGCAGGGGTAGGCAACCTTTAGGAGGTGGAGGTCTACGTTAACAACATAGAGCAGATCAAAAATCTCCGCGGTGCGCCTTTTTATTTATTTATAGAAAAAGATTTACTAGCAAGCCCCAATAACAAGTAAAGACCTAGAATTCCTTCTGTGGCCACGAACCAAAGCATAGTGACCACAGTGTGTGCACACCCCCAGCTGCTGTCTCTGCAGCCTAAGGGGGAGTGCTTGGGAGGTGGTAAAACTGCAGCTCAGCTGAGGGGTTTTAATACCCCCCAACCACTAGTGTTTTTTGTTTTGGTGTCACACCCTGCTAAAGAAACTTAGGCAGCTGCCCGCGCCCCAGTGAGCCCACACCTGCAGTACTGCTGCTTCAGTGAGAGAGCAAGTTGACTTCACTGCTCCGCCCTGCTGGCTCTCTACTTCGCTCACCCGGCTCCCTCATCATCTGTTTTGACTGCCGGGCTTTATGCATCCCTGATCCACCCGCCCGCTCGGCTTTCTCTATCGCTGATCTGCCTGCCGGGCTCTGTCCTTCCCCGATCCGACAGCTGCCGCAGCTCCAGTGAGCCCACACCTGCTGCTTCAATGAAAAAGGTAGCTCAATACCTGGGCAACTCTTTTCCCCTGCGCCGCCTGTCTGGCTCTCTCCTTTGTTGCCCCGCTGGCCCAGTTCTCTCCTTCCTTATCTGCCCGCCTCTCGCCTCTGTTGCCCCGCCCGCCCAGTTCTTGCCTTCCTGATCTGCCCCCCCCCACTCCCTGGCTCTCTCCTTCTTGAGCTGCCCAACCGGCGCTCTCCTTCTGTGATCGGTCCGCCCAACGCTCTCCTTCTCTACCCTGGACTTCTCACCACTAGGGAAGGAGCAGTTTAGCCCTAGGTCGGCAATGCAGAGACTCAATCTACCCGTTACCTGGCTGCGATCGACGGGTTGCTGACCTTGGCACTACAGCATCTAACATTGTATAATAGGAGCTCCTTATTTTCTTATATGTGCAACATTTATCAACTGAACCACTTTACCAATAACCCCCACCTTCACTCCCTTTCATATCTTTTGGAGTATCAAATAGAAGTGAAATAAAGTAAAACAACAGCTAGCCTGTGAATATATGTAATCCAGTGTTATTACAAGACATTGCTAGGCTCAAGGTACAGACTTTTATATGACCCTGCCATACTTACATCACTGGTTTAATATATTGGTGGTCCAAAAGTCAGAGTGATGAAATTATTTCACTACTCTAAATAGTGGCGCCAGTCTTGCATGTATATGTGCATAACTGCACCAATGATTCGCTGCACCCGTGCCGAGACCAATGCCCATCGGGGCAGTTGCTCCTTTTTCTGCCTATATGTTTAAAGAGACCCAGATGTAATCATAATACTGTTTCTATGCACTGCATGATCCAGGAGCTTGGCTTGCAAGCTCAGAATGCAAATCCAACATATTTGGGGTCAAGTCTGCTTGGTTGAGATGCTGTCCCCCAAATACTGTTGTATTAAAAAAAGGCATATGACAGAGTTTCTTTATAGAGATCATAGAGCCATAGAATTTTTCTAATTTTACTTGATTTTGAAAAAATACAATTGTCTGTATAATATGTTGTAATATGTTCAGATTGACATTTCAAATCACGAAAGGAATCTGAACCTGCTAGGTAACTCAGTCAGCAATGATTGATCATATACCTCTTTAACCTAAACAGCAAAGATAAACACTTAGCTTTCTAATAACAGGTGTTGTGTATGAAATTCAAGCAACATCCTAGCTGACTGCTCAGATCTCACTTACGCAATAAATCAATCACTTTCTGAGCTTGTAATTACTGTATGGCTGTGCAGTACATATAACTATATAACTAATAAGTGTTTTCTAAAGAAACACTAGTGACATGCAACAGGGTAACATGGCAAAACACTGTAATGCCCCGTACACACGGTCGGACATTGATCGGACATTCCGACAACAAAATCCTAGGATTTTTTCCGACGGATGTTGGCTCAAACTTGTCTTGCATACACACAGTCAAACAAAGTTGTCGGAAAATCCGATCATTCTGAACGTGGTGACGTAAAACACGTACGTCGGGACTATAAACGGGGCAGTGGCCAATAGCTTTCATCTCTTTATTTATTCTGAGCATGCGTGGCACTTTGTGTGTCGGATTTGTGTACACACGATCGGAAATTCCGACAAAGGATTTTGTTGTCGGAAAATTTTATATCCTGCTCTCAAACTCTGTGTGTTGGAAAATCCGATGTAAAATGTGTGATGGAGCCTACACACGGTCGGAATTTCCGACAACAAGGTCCTATCACACATTTTCCATCGGAAAATCCTATCGTGTGTACAGGGCATTAGGAATATGTTTTGTGCTACTTTACAAAATTGTATTACAAGTCATTTGTTTCACTGATTCTTTAGTGACACACTAGTGTTTGTCAGTCACACTAATAATGTAGTCAGATCTTCATGAATCTAAGTATTGAAATAGCAATTCTAACAATAAAAATATTTACAATAAAGTTTTGATACATAAAGCATCACCTTTTAAGCACACGAAAAAAAAAATGTTCTGTTGATAAAGCAAAGATGAAATAATAGAATGCAATATAGAGGGTGCATGATGGGGAAATTGGGAATCAGATCATTTTAATATGTATGATCAGTGGGAGATCACCACAAAAAGTGTTCCTGTAAAATATAAAAAAAACTTACCATCTGTAGTCTGATTGATGGTGTTCTACTAAGTGGCTGTCCAACTGGGCTAAAACTACCTGCAAAAAAAAAGGACAAAAATTGTTTTTGTTTTTGTCGTGTTGGACCTAGTCAGTTGTTAATGTTTTGAAAACAATGCATACTTGTGGAAGGATCACTAGAGGTGTCACACACAAAAGCATGGTGAGCATCATCAATCAACAGCCACAATCTCAAACTTCTAAGTACTCAACTTGTATACTATTGAGGATGGTATGCTGTTGTCCACACCCAAATTAATCACTCTAAGTTAAAATTGTAGAACACATCTTGGGTCAGTATATCCTGAGATATATATCTATCAAAAATAAATACAAATTGAATCCATGCTAATATGCAAACAATCATGAAAGTGTACCACAATTTATCTAAAACAAAAAAAAGAAGCTTTTTGCATACAGAATTATATATATATATATATATATATATATATATATATATATATATATATATATATATATATATATATATATATATATATATATATATATATATATATATATATATATCATACAAATATACACTGTATAACAACTGCAGCACTTAAAAGGTAGACTTTTTGCTGTATGTTTGACAATATATCATCCACCACATTGTCATTAATGCAGAGAGAAGTCTTAAAAAAAAGCATAAATTATCCATCAAAATGTGTGTGAAATGCAGCAACATGGATGAGACGCATGAATGTGTCAAATTCGACCAGAGCCACGAAATATGGACAGAAGGTTTACCGAAGGGATAGACCCCTAGGAATAGTGATTAGTATGTGTATGGTAAAATCCCCATACAGGATTGGAAACAGACAGCAGCCACCACTCCAGCAAACCATCCCATGTCCCCAGAACATATAAGGAAAAAAGGCTCAAATAGTGCAGATCATCCAAATAAAATGTAAAAATGTGAATTGCAAAATAAAAGCCAGCCAAATTCCAAAAATCGTACCACCACTATGATACAAACTGTGTGCTCAGTGTCCTGAGCTCCACTCTACACAGTTAATCACTAACAGATGTCCTTGGGGGCCATGGCAGATGTTTTCTTTGTTTTATGCTATGGACTTAGACTATGGACTATAGAAAGCCCTCCTGTATTGAAACCATGTTTGTTTGCCGCTTTGCTGAATCAAACCTGCTCAAACTATTCCTAGTTGTCCCCGTCTCATGTATGTTTTTTACCACTGCCAATACCATTTGAGCCTGTCCCCCTTATTTATACACACACATCCAAACACTTTTTCATTGCACTAATCTACCCCAATACTTCATCCAAGAACCCCTGTCTGTCATGCAGAAGAGTAGTTCCCTAACAAGCTTACTGCACAAAAAAAAATCTGTACTTAGATTTTCCCAGTTAACAATCTGATTCGAATCTTGCTTGTGGGTGGAGCTACAGGAAGAAAAGCTCCTATTGCTATTGTAATTAGATTATAAGATAAATTATACTTTAGCATTGTTTAATGTTTGTATGAAAGTTTTAAGCCTAGTTCAAACCACTAGTTTTGAATGAAAATAAACCTGACAACTCAGATCAGAGCCATTGTACTAACAATACAATGTTAGTACAGCAATCTCCCCTGCTGAGCTGTTGTGTTCAGCACTCTCAGCTATTGGCTGAGAGCACTGATCGGGAGCTGGTCGGCTGCTGGTTTTCCAGCATGCTCGTCCGAATGCTCGTCCGACAGAAGCCGGCTGAACGCTCGGCTTCTGTCAGACTGACATACACATGGACTGACATACACATTTTTATTGAAAAAAAACAATGTCGCCCGATATTTGGCCGGTGTGTGCTAGGCTTAAGTAGCTCAGTGATTGGTTTCACTTGTTGCACTGAATGGCCAGATGAGGTGAAAATCTAATGTCTATGGAGATACTGTCTGGGGAAAATAAAATAGGTTAAAAAGACCTTGTTCAATTGCCAATATTCCAATATTCCCAAGTTACCTGCAGTACAATTCCCCCATATCACTACATAGGCCTACACCTATACAATATGGTTGCCCAATGTGACTATTCATATTTAGCCAGCCAGCACAGATGACCAAGTGCTTTCAGATCATGCCTACACATCCAACTAGCCTCCCGTGTCTGTGAGTGGCTTTAGAGCTTGTGTAAATAAGTGTAGCTTCCATGAGTTTTAAACCATTATTAACAAATTTTGCAACAAGGTAACCCAATAGGGACTTGCTACATTAACCATGAATGCATCCAATCAATGACATTTAAGTAGATTTATACATTAATATGCCAATAAATGTGCGCCTACAATGACCACAAGCACAAAATAAATGAAGGGTCAATGTAGAAAAAGTGAGTAGTGATCTCAATTAGTTACATTTCATACACATGCTCATAAGATGTGATTAGGCATTAAACTGCCTTAGTCATTATCCTGTATACTTACAGATTTGTGTTAAATTGTGTTACCCTCTATAGCAGGGATTTCCAAACTACGGCCCTCTAGCTGTTGCAGGACTACGTGTCCCATGAGGCATTGTAAAACTGACATTCACAGATATGACTAGGCATGATGGGAATTGTAGTTCCTGAACAACTGGAGACTCCTACTCTATAGCATGAATATGTTGCATCAACCTAACTTTTTTTTTACTTCATGCACAATAGAAAAACTACAAAAAAGGTGATGCGGCATTCCTTGAACACAATAAGTGAACAACAATCGGACTGTCAATTCAATGAGAACCAAATATCTGAATAAGTCTGTAGTATTTCCACAGAAAGCACTTCTAAAACAGCTTTATTATCAGTGTTTTAATACTGGCAGAATAAGCTTATGGACATATTCTAATGTTTACCAATAGCGAATTTGATGAATAAAGGCTACGTCATTCAGCAGCAATGACAAGTCTCAAATATTTACCATGTTCTACCAAATCAACACTATTGTCCATTTTTCTAGAGCAAAGTCCATGTAAATAATCTGGTATATGGGAAAAAGATGGTTTAAAAACACGGAAAAAATCATTTATATTCTGCTTCTTTTATGAAGTGAATGCTTGAATAGCCCAAAAGGAAAATCAGCTTTATTGAAAAAATGGTTTATTTAAAGTGGTTGTAAACCCTTTACAACCACTTTAACCTACTCGTAAGCCTAGATTAAGGCTTACCTGTAGGTGCTTGAAATATCTCCCAGACCTGCATGGTCTAGGAGATATTTGCAAATCGCCGTAGGGCGATTTCTTATGCGCATGCGCCGGAGTTAGAAAGGGCACGCTGTGCCCTTTCTAGCTCGGGTCATGCCATTAAAGGCGGCTCCTGTGCCCATGTGACGTCACACGACTCCGGCCAGTCACAGAGCCGGAGTTCGCGGCCCCGGAAGGAAGAGGGGTGAAGAATGGACGCTCCCTACTAGCGAG
Organism: Aquarana catesbeiana; assembly: GCF_042186555.1. NCBI lineage: Eukaryota > Metazoa > Chordata > Amphibia > Anura > Ranidae > Aquarana > Aquarana catesbeiana. Next base: position 417,780,847 of record NC_133327.1, read on the forward strand.
GAAGACGGGGACATCGCGGGCTTCTCTTACAGGTAAGTGTCACATAATGGGCTACTATGCGATTTACCTTTGCAGGGAAACAACGAGGAAGTAACACCCATCAGGGTTTACTTCCTCTTTAACATAATCATTTTATGTACTTGCACCAGTAATGTCCAAAAGCAAAGAGAAGAAATCAGCCTACCTTTCCCATGGTCTTTGGCACATTTCCTGTCACTCATGCCCAAAATATCAGGTTGAAATTTACACACATGCCAGCCGAAGCAGTGATGCATCCCTTTCATAACTTCAACCTCTCTAAAGCTACGTTCCAGGTTTTAATAAAAAATACTTACTGTGTAATCTAAAAGTGATACTACTGCTATTCCTTTTCTTTAGAAAACCCATAGCGCTGTGGGTATCCTGTATTAAAGGGTTTGTTACCCCAGCATTTCATATTCCTGATATGTGCCTGCTGTACCATATACTTGTATGGATAAGTCTCCTGTACTCTTTGTATTGCTTCCTTTGTGTGAAATCCCTGATGTTCCTGCCAGTCCCTCTGCTTTCCTATTAAAAAATGACCACGTTAGGCATGAAAGCACAGCATGGTCAGTTTTCAAGCTATGCTGGGAATTCAGCCTGCTCTCCTCCAATGATCAGACTTGTCCTGACATGCCCCCGCTGCACAGTCTTTAACTGGGAAGACCAGTGTACTGTCGATTCCCTTCCCCTCAGCTTTTGTCCAGCTGAGAACAGAGGCAATGTAATCACTGTTAAAAAAAAGGGAAAAAAGGTCTTGATATTTTTTTAAAATCTATACACAACTGTTTTGCCTTTCGTTTCAATTTTAAATTGAATAGGTTGTTTTATAAGGTGATCGTTTACAATCACTTTAATTGTTTATTTGTACAATGCTTGCACTAAGAATACATGTATAAATTTTGTGCTTTGTACTGTAATCACCATGCAATATATTTATACAGTTTGTATATAACACATCAGTTTAGGAGCTTACAAACTTACAAAAAAAAATGACCCAATGTTATCATAGTTTTTCTTTAAAAAGAAAAAAAAATAATGTCCCCACCTCTCTCCCAACACTATAGTCTTAGCAATTTTTTTTGGATCTGTGATAGAATATATTGAGAGTGCAAATATGTAATTGTAACTGAAGATCTTAAACAGCCATTTTGTTTATTAAAAAGACGTGGACTGAGGAGGTTCAGCTCTTGTGTTTAATGACAATTTTGCTGTCTGGATTCCAAAGAAATAAGTCACAGGCTTCATTTCCTGCTGTAGTCACCCCAAATGTATGGCACACTATATTTTTTCTTATAAACAACACATCAAAAATGAAAAATCTTCATTGTATTTTAGGCCTTCTACAAAAACCACATTTTCTGAAATAAATAATAGCCATGCTACCAAATAGTAAGCAAACACAGAAAATCCAGTTTTACACAGCACTAGATCCCAGGAAAAGACAAAACTGCCTTTAGGCTTCATGCACACTAGAGCTCATAAACGGCATAACAGGACCTTGTGCATTTAGTAATGATCATAAGATGAGCTTTTTATAAAACCTTATGTTTCACTACAGATCAAACATTATTTTGAATCAATTTCATAGTAAAACAAACTTGTTTTACAGAGGTCAGCAACACCAACAAAAACTTTATGAAAAAATGTCTATTTTCTATTTTGCAACCAGTTGTTATAATATATATATATATATATATATATATATATATATATATATATATATATATATACATACACATATACACACACACACACACACACACACACACACACACACACACAATACCAAGGTGGGACACCTCTGCCGTATAGCCGATTTCCTTACACAGGATTACATCTGATGATGCATTCCTTTTCGCCACTAGATATATATCAAAAGTGTACCCATATTTATCAGCTTTTAACACGCACAGGCGTATAACACGCACCCCAATTTTAAGAGGGAAGTTTAAGGAAAACATTTTTTCACAGCCCCCTTTACAGTACATAGCCCCCCTCCCTGTACTGGGCTGAGAATCTGGTGTCTGGTTTAGGCCTAAGTAGGTATGCCACCTCTTTGTAACGTATGACGTATGGTAAGGATGCTAAAGCTTGTACTTTGTATACGTATATTTTAGGAGGAAAATGCATGAGATAAAAGGTGACATAAAGGCCCGAGCTTGAGCCTGGCATGAAGGAAAATGTGTCCCCTGGCACAACCCCCCCCTTAAAAGTAAAATATTTTTTGATTTAACTGTACTTCTGTCTCAGTTTGATTCATGGTTTCTGACACTCGCACACTTTCATGATCCTTCGTTCAAATTCCCATCTCTCTTAATACAGATCAGCAGACATCAGCTTTGCTTCTTTTTAGCACAAGGTCTCAGACATTCGCCATAGAATAAAAAAATAAAAAATGTTACTCTTAAGGGGACACACTTGTTTAATAATAATAAAAAAAGGTAAATGTAGTCAAAACATAGCCAGAGTTCAGGAACCGTAACGGATAGTCAGACAAGCCAAAACGTCAAGGAGCCGGAGATGAGCGTAGTAGAACAGCAAGCAGGATCTAGAGCAGGGCTTGACAAATTTGCTTGGAATCTAGGAGCCAGCTAAAAAAGTTAGGAGCCAGGTTTTTTTTAAACGACCGACAAAGCTTTATTTTCAATATAAAAAATAACTAATCTTAAATTTACACAGAAAAAGACCGCCCCGCTAGAGGCCTGAATAGCGTCACTAAAACGACGGTAAAGCAGCGCTAAAAATAGCGCCGCTTTACCGCCGACGCCCCCCGCGGCTCGGTGTGAAAGGGCTCTAAGGGTCCGATCAGGTCCGCCTGAAAAACAGACAGGCGAACCTGATCAGACAGCCCGTGTGAAAGGGGCCAAGCAGGGAGATAACAAATTATTTATTTTTTTTCTAATTAAAATTAATTTAACAGTTTTTATATAAATATAAATAAATAAAATAAAAATCTATTACGAAAAAAAAAAAGGCTATCCCCACATTCACTTCCTTCTCTTCTCCACTTTGGGAAGGAGATAGGCAGTGAAAACAGGCAGGTATTTCGCATTAGCATTGCTGGTTGCAATACCAAAGGCCACCACAAGATGGCGCCAGATTTCAGAAGGACTCCAGAACTACCGAAGAAGGCCGCAAAGCCGGGGCCTCAATTACCGGCCGGCGTGGCCCGACGTGATCGCACGGGGGGGGGGGGTCGGAGTCCGCACAGAGACAGGATACCCCCAGCTGTGCCGCCCCAGGCGCCAGGTCGCTAATTCTAGTCGCAAATGCGACCTGGCGCCCGGGGGTTTGTCGAGCCCTGATCTAGAGCCAGAATGAATGTCAGCCAAGCACATTTTTAACAGGAACACAGGAAAGCGTCTCTAGAGATGTGACCAAGGCGAAGGCAGAGATCATCTGGACTGGACGGCTAGGCAGAAACTGGGGAGAAGGATAACATCAACAGATGAGTCACTGTGGAGAGATAGGAGCTGGCAATTAGCCGACACCTGAGCAGCCAGCTTTGAGAAGGGATGGCTGAACCCAGCCCTGACAGTGAGTGACTGATGTGAATTCGCGATTTGAGTGCTGCATGGGTCCAGAGCCTCAGGCGGAAGGCTGTTGGACCAATGACTGAAAAAACTTGTAGTGCATATTTAAGGAGTTGTTACGACCAACCATGCTGGATGTGATGAAAAAGCAAAGTTTAGACTGAGAAAAAAAGCAAATGAGAATGATTCTAGCAGAGAACCGTGGTCGTATCAGCAAGAGGCAAGGGACCATATGCTGATGAATGAACAACAGAACATACCAAATCGATCGGAAGCAACGCATGCGCGAACAAATGACCGTGAATGTGTGCTAATGACTAAAGCAAGTTGCGTAACAAGGAGCCTCATGAGTGAGGCTGTGGAAAACAAAGTGGCTGAAGAAGTTGCAGTGCATATGTGAGGAAGTGTCACAACCAACCATCCTGGATGTGAAAAAAAAGCAAAGTTTAGACAGAGAACAAGAATGAACAAGAATGATTGTAGACGAGCACAGTGGTCATGCCAGCGAGAGTCAGGGGACCGTATGTTGAAAAATGAACGACGGAACGTACTGAATCATATGGAAGATTCAAACCGAAGCATGTCAAGAATGAGCATGTTTGTGCGAACGACTGATGCGGATTGTGACTGGGTGCAACGTGACAGGGAGCCTTTTGAGGGAGACTGAGTAGCTCGAAAGTAGCCAGAATTGTAGTGCGTGTGTACGAAGTGATGAAACGTGTTGAATTGAGCCAAGGACTCAAACCGCTGCCTCACATGATGCGAACAGGATCCGAATCGTTAGCTGCCGCGGAGCGTGTGGAACTTGAACCAGCAGACTGCTGCGAGAACTGCGAACTGGAGCCGAACTGCTATGAGGTGAACCAGACGCGTCAGCTTGAACATTGATTAGAGCAAGATTCCGAAAGCCCCCCTGCAGTAACGAGTGGGCTTGAAACGATGCAAACGATGCCTTGCAAGGAGTATGAATGGTTCTACGACCCAACAATGAATGAAGCCACAACATCGACTGACTGTGAATTGACCTGTAAGAAGCAAATACCAGATGACGACAAGCAATGACTCGGAACGTTTTACAAGGCTGCGAATAGGGGGAAGTGTTGGCCTGGTGACGTCAACGTATCGCGCAGCGGAACTGACAAAGAGACAGGGGTGTGAGCTGAATATATACCCCAAACTCCTCCCATAAATTCAGACCACCATACTGGCCTTCTTATATATACAATGCTGTGAAAAAGTATTTGCTCCCTTTCTTAATTTTTTTGCATATTTTTCACACTTAAATGACTCAGATCATCAAACAAATTTTATTATTACACAAAGATAACCCGAGTAAATACAAAATGCAGTTCTTAAATGATGGTTTAATTTATTAAGGCAAAAAAGCTGTCCAAACCTGCCTGGCTTTATGTGAAAAAGTAATTCCCCCCTAAACCTAATAAATGGTTGTGCCACCCTTGGTGGCAACAACTGCAATCAAGCGTTTGTGATAACTGACAATGAGTCTTTTACATTGCTGTGGAGCAATTTTGGCCCACTCTTCTTTGCAGAATTGTTTTAATACATCCACATTGGAGGCTTTTTCAGCATGAATGGCCTGCGTAAGGTCATGATACAGCATCTCAATTGGATTTAAGTCCGGGCTTTGACTAGGTCACTCCAAAACCTAAATTTTGCGTTGTTTGAATAATTTGGAGGTGGACTTGCTGTTGTGTTTCGGATCATTGTCCTGCTGCATAACCCAAGTGCACTTGAGCTAGAGGTCACAAACTGATGGCCGGACATTCTCTTTTAGGATTTTCTGGTAGAGCTCAGAATTCATGGTTCCATCAATTATGGTAAGTCGTCCATGTCCTGAAGATGCAAAGCAGCCCCAGACCATCAGGCTACCACCACCATGTCTGACTGTTGGTATCATGTTCTTGTTATGAAATGCTGTATTAATTTTATGCCAGATGTAACAGGATGCACACCTTCCAAAAAGTAAAATTTTTGTCTCATCAGTTCACAGAATTATTGCCTAAAAGTCTTGGGGATAATCAGGATGTTTTTTGGTAAATGTAAGATAAGCCTTTGTGTTCTTTCTGGTCAGCAGTGGCTCTGGCCTTGGAAATCTCCTATGGATGCCATTTTTACCCAGTCACTTTCTTATAGTTGAATCATGAACACTGATCTTACCTGAGGCAAACTAGGCCTGCAGTTCTTTAGATGTTGTGTTGGGTTCTTTTATGACCTCCTGGATGAGTCGTCGTCCTGCTCTTGGAGTAATTTTTGTAGGCCAGCCACACCTGGGAAGGTTCACCATTGTTCCAAGTTATCTCTATTTTGTGGATAATGGCTCTCCTCGTGGTTCACTGGAGTTCCAAAGCCTTAGAAATGGCTTTGAAATCCTTCCTAAACCGATACATGTTTGTTTCTAATCTGTTCTCAATTTTTTTTAGATTGTGGCATGATGTGTGGCTTTTTGTGATCTGTTAGCGTGCTTCACTTTGTCAGACAGCTTCTATCTATGCTCCCCTCAAAACTTTAAATAATTGTGCACGCTTTTTTATTTTTTTAACAGTGCACATGGAGTTTGACTACTGATGATTTGGACGCCTAAATTTATTAAGCTGCCCCATATTGCATTAAAAGCTCACATACCAAAATGCTAACTGACAAATTATTTTACAGCTGATCCATAATACTAACTGAAATAAACCTAAACTGCCCTCACATTTGCAGCTGTGTGTAATTTAGATTTTGTTATTTTGAGTTAAAATCCTCTTTTTTGTTATGGCCTTGTGTAGGTCTAGTGTTTTGAAACAGCAAGAGTGCAAGTCTTTGCCATCATTTTCAGGAAATCATATGTACAAATAAGTCAAACACAATGTTGTGCTAGGTTTTTAACAAGCATCAGCAATGCAAAATCCCCTTCAGTTACAAGAATGGCCATATAACAGAAATGTAGGTTTCTAAATGTCTCATCTTCTTTAGTTAGCAAAGTTTGTTGTATGAATCAAATAATGAAGCAGTGATCCTAAAGTGAAAAATAAAACTAAATGTCATACTTGAAGGCATTATCAAAAAAAAAAAACAACATACAGCCAGCTTTTGGAAAATAGATTATCTTTAACATTTGCACGTGAAGTCTGGTCAGTACAAATCTGTCAACATTCCATGTTGACTTCACACTCATAGAATAGAACACAATTTACTAAAAACATTACCAAGAAACGTTTTGACGTCACTGGTTGTACCACATCCATTTGGGTCATGCAACAAAAATGATTAAAAAAAACGAAAAAAAAAAAAAATGGTTTCTTTCGGTTTATCAACTGTGATCAATGCTATAAAGCCACATTAAATTACCAATAATGATATAGACACATACAAAGGGTAAAACTGATTTTGATACAGTAGAACATACTTAAAGTGGAAGTAAAGGCAAAACCTAACTAACTCTAAACCTACTCTCAAGCCACATTCTAAGCCTAATCTATCTAGCCCTGTAAAGAAAGAAATCACTATGCTTATCTGTTGTGCAGCCGCTCTGGTCTCCAGCGGCACCCCCTGTGTGCAGGAGACTGCCGACATTGGCTGGGAAATGCCTGGAAAGTGACATCCTCACAGAGTTACTATGGGGCTTCCATTGTTGGCTGCCTCTCCCGCACATGCCCACACACTGAAGGTGCCACTGACAGCTCAGTGTGGGACCGGAGCGGAGCAGCTGCAGAACAGGTAAGTATAGTGATTTGTTCTTTACAGTGCTAGAAAGATTAGGCTTAGAATGTGGCTGAGAGCAGGTTTAGAGTTAGTTAGGTTTTGCCTTTACTTCCATAATAGTTAATAATAACTCTCACTACACTCTGATAACATCTGAACTGATCAAATAACCCAAAAAGCTTCACTTCGCTTGTCATCGGTAAAAGTACCGAGAGTTAATATTCACAGCTGGAAGATACAGTAATGAACAGATTCATATATATTGTGAGTATTTAACTAAGACTTGGTGGAGATTCTGGAGAAAGTCACTGTGACAGAAAAAGAAGTAAGGGAATTAACATATTCCACCCTGAAATAGTCCTATTCTCTCTGTAGCCATTTTAGTAGTTTATTGTCCGGAATTCATTTATATTTTAATAGTATTCAAAATGAAAGCTATGGTTTAAGTCTTAGTGGGTAGCATGGGAAAGACACAAAACGAGAGTAGTGGTGCTGCACACCCCAAATAGTACGATATGGGAAAGTTCCCCCAAGGGTTTTTTTTAGCAGTAATTGGGATAAGTAATACGATATAAAAAAGTATAAATTCTTTATTAGAGTTGACATATCCTAATACCATGGCAGTTAAAATATGAGCTCTGGTAGGAGACTAAGAACCATTCCAAATGCATAACATGCAAACACAGAATTATACATGTCATTACATATCAGAATGTCAGTGGTATTAAAAATACTGATGCGTTTCGACCCATGCAGTTAGGGTCTTCTTCAGAGGATTAGTTTGCTGCAAAGAAATTACATTTCGCATGTCAAATTTTGACAAATAGTTCACAAATCTTAGTATGGAAAATATAGATATAACATATAATTACCAAATAGAAGGTGTTTTCGGAAAAAACCCTCCTAACCAGAATTCCCTTAAAAGCTATCAGATGATCCCGCGTGCTCACCCACCAGATAGTACCCCGAGGGAAGATGGCACTTCAAGATACGGCTTACAAGAAGTCACACATTCAAGCAACCCCTAGGGCGTGCCAGGTTGGGTGGTCAGCACCTGCAGCAAATTCCCTGAATGTAATTGAATGATATATTAGAGAAAGTATGCAGACTAAATGGGAATTTGCTGCAGGTGCAGACCACCCAACCTGGCACATCTTAGGGGGTGCTTGAATGTGTAACTTCTTGTAAGCCATATATCTATATTTTCCATATTAAGATTCAAGAAATATTTGGCAAAATTTGACATGCGAAATATAATTTCTTTGCAGCAAACTAATCCTCTGAAGAAGACCCTAACTGCACGGGTCGAAATGCGTCAGTATTTTTTATACCACTGACATTCTGATATGTAATGCCATGTATAATTCTGTGTTTGCATTTTATGCATTTGGAATGGTTCTTATTCTCCTACCAGAGCTCATATTTTAACTGCCATGGTATTATATGTCAACTCTAATAAAGAATTTAAACTTTTTGATATCGTATTACTTATTACAATTACTTACCCTGCTGCTAAAAAAAACCCTTGGGGGAACTTTCCAATATAAGTCTTAGTGGGTTAGGTGTGTGGTGATAAAAGCACATCATCGTAACCACTTCCATACTGGGCCTATTCTGGCACTTCTCTCCTACATGTAAAAATCATCATTTTTTTTGCTAGAAAATTACTCAGAACCCCCAAACATTTAATATGTTTTTTTAGCAGACACCCTGGGGAATAAAATGGCGGTCATTGCAACTTTTTATCTCGCACAGTATTTGCGCAATAATTTTTCAAACACTTTTTTTTTGGAAAAAAAACGGTTTCATGAATTAAAAAATAACAAAACAGTAAAGTAAGCCCAATTTTTTTGTATAATGTGAAAGATGATGTTACGCTGAGTAAATAGATACCTAACATGTCATGTTTCAAAATTGCGCACACTCATGGAATGGCGCCAAACTTCAGTACTTAAAAATCTCCATAGGCGACGCTCTGAACATTTTACAGGTTACCAGTTTAGAGTTACAGAGGAGATCTAGTGCTAGCATTGTTGCACATGCTCTAACGCATGCGGCGATACATGTGTGGTTTGAACGGTGTTTACATATGTTGGCGGGACTTGCGTGTGCGTTCGCTTCTGAGCGTGAGCTACCAGGCACAGGGGCGTTTTACATTTTTTTTTATTATTATTATTATTTTTATTTTACTTAATTTTTTTTATTTTTACACTTTTTTTTACATTTTTTAATCACTTTTATTCCTATTACAAGGAATGTAAACATCCCTTGTAATAGGAATCTATGTGACAGGTCCTCTTTATGGAGATATGCGGGTCAATAAGACCCCACATCTCTCCTCCAGGCTAGAAAGCATGAGATCGGTGAAAAAAAATTCACCGATCTCATGCTGACAGCCGCGATCGCGGCTTTGCTGACATCCGGGAACCCGGGTGTGAAGTCATAACATCGCGCCCGGGCCTCCGACGGTCATAGAGATGATCGGTGACCATCTGGTCACCAGAAATCTCTATCATATTCATCTGGCGCTGGCCGATTCTTTCTCTGGGCCCCTGATGGCACAGGAGAGCTCGGAGAAGCACCGGATGGCGGGCGGGAGACATCTACTCCCGTCGCCTATAAGAACGATCAAGCAGCGGAACTGCCGTTATGATCGTTCTTATGGTGCACAGAATCGCCGGCTGGAAATAATGATTTCTGAATGATGCCTGCAGCTGCAGGCATCATTCAGATATCACCGCACAAGGTCAAGGACGTCATTTGACTATGTGCGGTAGGGAAGTGTTTAATCTATTGTTATTTTGTCAGGATTTATGCAGCAGCAAAGGTGAAAGTCAGGAGTTTAAACTGGCTTTTATTGTAGCCTTTTAGTTTCTTGTTAAAGTAATACTAAACACACATTGTTTAATTTACATTGTCCCTTCTATTTCTGTATATGGATGATGGCACTGTAATTATTTTATTTTAAAAAAAAAAAATTGAAGTACCATTTTCCTAATCGATATACAGCTGTCACATGACCCAGATCTTCCAGCCTGTCTGCAGGGAAACATAAGCAGGAGGAGCTTTTAGTCCTCTGCTGCTGGTCACATGTTCAAAATAAAAAGAAAACAGCCTTTGGAATACAAAATAAAAATAAATAATAAAAACTGTTTTGAATTATCATACAAGTATCTATTTGAAAACAAGTTTTTATTATTTTTTGGCAATAACACGGTGTGGGCGGATTTCTGCCAATCAGAGGCTGTATGATGACCCTCCAGCCTGTGACTTAGAATAACAGGGAGGTGAAGCCACCATCAATCAAGATGTAATATCCCGCTCCTTTTGTGTTTAGCTCGTTAGTATGCATAGAGGGAGGGAGGGAGTGGGCTAAAATTTACCACTGTGTATACGCCCACGTGTGACTCTATATTCACATGCACTGCTCATATGTGATAGGGATGAAATGCTCAGTTTAGAAACTCACTGAAAACTAGCATGTGCAACTGCCAACACTGCTCTGCAAAATCCTTAGCTGCATTGGGGACTCGGATAGAAGCTGGAGATAGAGAACAGCCGGATCAACCAGGTTTTTTGCTGAATACAGAAAACGAATCCCATAGAGACTGAGTATGAACAGCATGTAATACAGCATTTATTGATAGTTTTTTTATGATGTGGGCTTAGGGACACTTTAACCAGTTAAGGACCAGCTGCCACAGTTGTACTGCAGCAGGTTGGCTCTCCTGTGCGAATCGCCATTATTGTACGTCGGCCGCTTTAAGACCACTAGGGGGCGCATGACACCGGAGCAGATGCGCATGGCCGGCGGCTGCGATGTCCGCTGGCCACCCGCGATCGCTTCTGAGAGGGACAGAACGTGGATATGTCAATGTAAACAGAACCCCGTTCCGTCAGGGGAGGATAGACAGGTCTGCTGTTCCTAGTGACTTCTCCAGTCACTACACTGCCCCCACAGTTAGAAACACCTCCTTAGGGAAGACTTAACTTCTTGATCGCCCTCTAGTGTTAACCCCTTCCCTGCCAGTGACATTTATACAGTAATCAGTGGCTATTTTTAGCACTGGTTGCTGTATATGTCAATGGTCCCGAAAAAGTGTCAAAAGTGTCCGATCTGTCTGCCACAATGTCGCAGTCCCGCTAAAAATTGCTGATCACCGCCATTACTAGTAAAAAAAATAAAAAAAATAAAAATGCCATAAATCTATCCCCTATTTTGTAGACGCTATAACTTTTGCGCAAACCAATATACGCTTATTGTAGAAGAATACATATCAGCCTAAACTGATGAAGAAATTCAGTTTTTTTTACTTTTTTGGGGGATATTTTTTATTGCAAAAAGTAAAAAACATTGTTTTTTTTTTCAAAATTGTCAGCTTTTTTTCATTAATAACGCATAAAAAAAATGAAGCGGTGATCAAATACCACCAAAAGAAAGCTCTATTTGTGGGAAAAAAAGGACGTCAATTTTGTTTGGGTACAATGTCGCATGACCACACAATTGTCAGTTAAAGTGAGGCAGTGCTATATCGCAAAAAAAATGGCCTGGTCATTAAGGGGGCAAATCTTTCCGGTCCTTCAGTAGTTAAGTAATGCCTTGTATAGGTCTTTGTAAATAATCATGCTGATGACTGTGTAGATTTACTAGTATGTTCTAGATCAGGGATCTCCAAACTACGGCCCTCCAGCTTTTGTGGGACTACACATCCCATGAGGCATTGTAAAACTCTGACATTCACAGACATGACTAGGCATGATGGGAATTGTAGTTCCTGAACAACTGGAGGGCCATAGTTTGGAGACCCCTGTTCTAGATCAATATCTTTTGATCTTAGGGCAGTTCCACCCATTATGCTTCAGAGTACCAACTGAACTTTTCTCACAAAAGCTTTGATGGTCTTCTCAGAGCCTAACCTTATTTCTGCACTAAATATAACAATGTTCCAATATTAGGACTTGCAAATTCCACATTAAATCATGCTGTTACAAAAACCATAAGCAATGCTGGCAGACTCATCATAATTCAAACTTACTATTGTAGCCAACAGCTCATCTCCTGCTGGCAGCACTGTCCAGATATACAAATAAACACTGAAGCGCCACAAGGTGAAACAGTAAGGCACAGATCCACAAGTTGTGTTTACTCTTTTACTTGCCTAAATATATTCAAGAGATTTTATATAATCTATCCTAATGCAAAGAGACCATGTAAAATACTACTTCCTGTCAAAACTCTTTTCTGACATGAGATTGGTAATGAAATGCTTAGAACTTTTATTATAAGTAAAAACATACATGCCATTTAGCTCATACAATACATACATTCAGTCCTGGCAAGGTGTGTTGATGTGTTTTACTACTGATACTGGAACATATTTACTCTAGAATCCAATAGCTGTTGAATGAATGAGCAATGACATTCTCTACAAACATGTCAGAATTTACTTCCCAAGAGACATACAGGTGTTGGAAATTATCAGCACATTAGGATGTGTAGTCTAAGTGAGAGATTACTCTGAGCTAAAATAAACTTCTAATGCTTATTGTAAGTGTTTACATTTTTTTCAAGTTAAAGTAACGAGTAGCAAAAAACGATTATACTTTGGAAAAAAAAACGTGTATATATCTGGCCCTTTGGGAAGACTTTTTTTTCTCACTCTCTCCAATACTGCCAGCTGCATTTTGTGTGGCCTACATTTGTGCTACTGTCCTTTGTGCTCCATTTTGTATTCAAATGTGGTACCCATTGCCCACAGGCTGCCATAGTGCAGACAATAACATATGATATGTCACCTGATACCTTCACAATGACCACTGATGAAAGGAGGGCACGTCTTAATTTACTATCAAAACATGCAGTGATCACCAATAAAATGGAAATATTCCACACTAACTAGTATAACATCGACATTTACACTGACTTTTGGTTTAAGGGGGCACTTCTGCACTAACCACCAATGTAATGGGAAATTCTACATAAACCACCAATATATGTGAGTATTTACACTGACCATCAATGTAAGAAGGCCACTTACATTGACTACAAATATAATATGGGCAATTACACAGCAATAAAACAAGAGACATTTAGGCCATATTTACGCAAGCATACTGATCCGTACAAAGGCTTGTCTGCAGCCCCACGCAGGCAGCCTGCTCAAATCAATGACAGGTGGTCAGCTGCATGTAGCTGAACGCATCTTCAAGCAAATCCCAGAGGGTGGAAGTGGTATACTGCGCTAATTATAACTATAAAAGAACTTTGAAGAAAAAAACAGTGACACAAACATGAGCTATAATCATGTACACAGGAGTGATAAAAATAAATAAGTTGCGCTAATCAAATTAGTGAACAAACACCAGAAAAATAATATATAAAAAAATAGGCCAAAAACCCAACCTATAAAATCGCTAAATGTGGTAATATCAAATAACACATATAAATGCATACAAATGTGAAAATATTATTATCGATAAAGAAAAAGTCTCTGAAAGACAGGGACTGAACAAGTTCAGCAATAGAAAGATTTCAGCAGAATGGGAAGTTCTCGGGGCTTTCACCACCACCAAAGGAAGAAGATGGAGCTCTCTGTGTAGCAATCACCTGAAGGAGCGGACCTCCTGTAGCAGTGATGTCACACACACCTGCAGAAATAGCCCTCTGCGGGGTCTAGGGATGAATCCTGGCTCCAAGATACACTAGCAGTCTGAGGGTGTGCTTCCCAGTGTGCAGCTACCCTCCTTGAGATCGTAATCATCCAAGTTAGCACAGAGCGTGTGGAAGAACAAAGGCTCCATTAGTGTGTTATCTTTTGAAACTGGTTTTATTATAAAAAAATCTCTAGTTGGATATACAAACATCGTAAAGAACACTTGCCAGCAATAAAAAACACCCGCACTTCCGGGGTCACGTGGGGTGTGATGACATCAGCGCGTAGCTCCGCCCGACATGTTTCATCATACGTGATGTCTTCTTTATCAATAATAATATTTTCACATTTCTATGCATTTATAGGTGTTATTTGATGTTATCACATTTAGCAATTTATAGGTTGGGTTTTTGGCCTATTTATATATATTCATTTTCTGGTGTTTGTTCACTTATTTATTTTTTTTTTTAATGAATCCAAGAGGGTACATCTGTGCAGGTCCGATGCATGTATCAGAATGCAGTTTGTGTGCAGATTGGTGCGCCCATGAGAATGAGGCCCTACACTGGCCACCAATTCAAGAAGTCTTTTATTTGGGGTCCTCCTGTCCTTTCCACTGGCCACCAGTGTACATGGGATTTTTATTACAGGGGGTCTATGCAGTGCCTATCAATATAAGTGCTAAAGAATGTGGCAAATAGACCATGAGTTTAGGGCTGCTCTATCCCTAAAATTAGAGTACAACCAAAGACATCTCCCATGGGACTTTGTTGCAGCCAATAAGGCAAAAATATAACACTAATTATAAAAGGTAAGTTTTATTATACAAAAGGGATAAACATTCCAAGTAAAAAGCACTAGTCCCTGTACATGTACAAGATAATATGAAATGTTACGCTCACAACATGGGTACATTAGACATCGTAATATGTCTGAACAGATAACTGTTGACTGTTAGGCCACGAAATCCCACGTTTCGACTACTGAAAGAAAAATCTTCAGGGATAATAAAATGACAGACATAATAGTGGAACATAGTGCCTATCAATATAAGTGGGGTGAAAATAAGAGGGGCACATAGACTTCCAAATAGCTGGAGTAAGTAGAGAGTATAAGTTGTGGTACAGACCACTGGCCAGCAGTGGTAATGGGGCTTATTAGGGGTACAAATATGCCAGCTGCCACAGAGACTTCACTCTAAAAGTAGGGGCAAGTGGTGGGGTGGAACAATCAAAATTTGAAATGAGGCTCAGCTGTAGTCCCCTGCTGCATTTGACTCCACGTATGGTGTGACTGGTAGGGGACTGCACTGCACACTTACTCTGGCTTAGTGACTCCACAAGTGTTAAGCAAGTTTAACAGGGAAACAGGCCTGTTCGATTGCTACTTATCAGTAAGATATTTGAAATACAGCAAAGAACCCATTCTTGCCAGGAGTATAACAAAAGTCTTTCTCATTATTCTACACCCATGTATGAGTTGGCAGCAGGTGCTTCCTTTGAGCCCAAAGGCTAGAAAGCAATTATTTCACCAAAAAAAAAAAAGACAGATTTGTTTAGAAGAAAAGGTCATTTAAAATGTAACATTTAGGCCTGGTATTGAATAGTTTGCATGGGAAAGGACGCATTTTTTTAATAATGAAAATTAAAACAAACTGCATACTATTTGCAATTTAAGTAACTAAAAAAAAAAAAAAAAAAAAAACTAAATTTAGCTCTGAAAAAGCAGTATCCCTTTTTTGAAAAAAAAAAAAAAAAACAAAAAAAAAACACAAGGCATCTTTCACACGGGCAGTCCGATCAGGTCTACCTGTCAGTTTTTCAGGGGGACATGATCAGAAGCTTCATTTTAGTCTATGGGTGTTCAGATGCAAACAGACTTGCTGATTACTCCCAGTCTGTCCAGAGAAAAAAAATAGAAACAGGTCTGCATCCTTTTCTGTTTGTTCAGACCTGTTTGTGATGGATCAGAGTTTATCAGATGTAAATGAATGTAAATCAGTTTACATCCTTCTGCCCATAGAACTAATATGAGTTTGGAAAGTTCCAGTATTTACATGCAGCAGAAAAATGTCACAAAGTTTTATCTGTTTTGTTCAGCTCAGTTTCAGCAGGAGATCTGTACATGGATCTGATGAGAGATGGCTCTTGTGAAAGGGACCTATACGGGTGTCACAATGCTTAAAAAGTCAAGCACAAGTAGATTCATTAAAAAATGTGTGTATTCCAAACTAGAATACAAAAACCAATCAGTTTCTTGTGACCACACATTCATCCCCTAAGGCTTTCATGAGGGGGCATACTATATTTTAACAATTAAGCAAAATGGGACCCCATATCTCACTGTAAAGAGGAAAGAGGAGCTGTCATGCCATATTCCTAAGGGATGTTTACATTCCTTGTAATAGGAATAAAAGTGATCAAAAAATTTATTTTTTAGAAAAAAGCGTCAAACTAAAGTAAAGTAAAATGAACAATAAAAAAAAAAAAAAAAAAAAAAATTTTTCCCCGTGTCCCCGTGTGCTCGCATGCAGAAGCGAACGCATACGTAAGTCCCGCCCACATATGAAAATGGTGTTCAAACCACACATGTGAGGTATTGCTGCGATCGGTAGAGCAAGAGCAATAATTGTGGCCCTAGGCCTCCTCTGTAACTCACAACATGTAACCAGTAAAAATTTTTACCTAAAAATTCTCCTATGGGGATTCTTAAGTAGCGAAGTCTGGCGCCATTCCACGAGCGTGTGCAATTTTGAAGAGTGACATGTTAGGTATCTATTTACTCGGCATAACTTCATCTTTCACATTATGCAAAAACATTGGGCTAACTTCACTGTTTTTTTTTTTTTTTAAAGCACAAAACTGTTTAAAAAAAAAAAAAACGTTCGAAAAAATTGCTGCGCAAATACCGTGCGAGATAAAAAGTTGCAAGGACCGCCATTGTATTCTCTAGGGGCTTTGTTAAAAAAACATATATAATGTTTTGGGGTTCTATGTAATTTTCTAGCAAATAAATGATGATTTTTACATGTAGGAGAGAAATGTCAGAATTGGCCTGGGTGCTCCAGAACGCCTGAAGATGCTCCGTTCATGTTGGGTCTCTGTATGTGGCCACGCTGTGTAAAAGTCTCACACATGTGGTATCACCGTACTTGGGAGTAATAGCAGAATGTGCTTTGGGGTGTAATTTGTGGTATGCATATGCTGTGTGTCAGAAATAACCTGCTAATATGCCAATTTTGTGAAAAAAATCAATCTTGATTTTGCAAAGAATTGTGGGAAAAAATGACAACTTCAAAAAACTCATCATGCATCTTTCTAAATACCTTGGAATGTCTTCTTTCCAAAAAGGGGTCATTTGGGGGGTATTTGTACTTTTCTGGCATGTTAGGGTCTCAAGAAATGAGATAGGCCGTCAGTACTTGGTGTGATCAATTTTCAGAGATTGGCACCATAGCTCGTGGACTCTATAACTTTCACAAAGACCAAATAATATACACCGATTTGGGTTATTTTTACCAAAGATATGTAGCTGTATAAATTTTGGCCAAAATATATGAAGAAAAAATTACCAATTTGCTAAATTTTATAACAGAAAAATGCATTTTTTTTACAGAATTTTCGGTCTTTTTTCTTTTATAGCGCAAAAAAAAAAAAAGAACCCAGCGGTGATTAAATACCACCAAAAGAAAGCTCTATTTGTGTGAAAAAAAAGGACAAAAATGTCATATGGGTACAGTGTTGCATGACTGAGTAATTGTCATTCAAAGTGTGAGAGCACCGAAAGCTGAAAATTGGTCTGGTTATTAAGGGGGTTTAAGTGCCCAGTGGTCAAGTGGTTAATCTATCCATTTTTTTATGTGTTCCTACTTTGGAGACTCTGGAAATTTAGAGTTAGGACTACAGTATACACAGATGTCCCTTGGCATTGGCACTGTGGCTTATGCATATATTTGCAAATGTGTGCAAACAAAATCCTGTTTTTAACGTAAACTGTTATAGGGCGTACACACGGTCAGACTTTGTTCGGACATTCCGACAACAAAATCCATGGATTTTTTCCGACGGATGTTGGCTCAAACTTGTCTTGCATACACACGGTCACACAAAGTTGTCGGAAAATCCGATCGTTCTGAACGCGGTGACGTAAAACACGTACGTCGGGACTATAAATGGGGCAGTGGCCAATAGCTTTCATCTCTTTATTTATTCTGAGCATGCGTGGCACTTTGTCCGTCGGATTTGTGTACACACGATCGGAATTTCCGACAACGGATTTTGTTGTCGGAAAATTTTATCTCCTGCTCTCCAACTTTGTGTGTCGGAAAATCCGATGGAAAATGTTCGATAGAGCCCACACACGGTCGGAATTTCCGACAACACGCTCCGATCGGACATTTTCCATCGGAAAATCCGACCGTGTGTACGGGGCATTAGACAGGTTACATATGGTTGTTTTGCAGACTGTCTGGTAAGTGTGTTGGGAAATCTTTTGTTTGTTTGTAATGTGTATATTACACCCTCCTGACCTCTGCACTAGATTCATTACACACTCATGGCCTCTGCAATCTGTGCCTTACACACCCCTGACCCCTGCACTCTGTATATTACACACTGTTGACTCACAGCAGAGTAGGATAAGGTTATACTTAACCATACACCTTTAAGCCCCTCCCACTGTTACCACATTCTGAGCATTTCCACAATTTGCTGCAGTGGTTGGCATTATTACAATGTTTATTTTTCCCAACTGTTGCAGGGCATGTTAAACATGGGGGTGTGGTTTGTGGGTGAGGCTACAAATAAGGGTCATGAAGGGGAATGGCCAGTATGTGTATCCGGATTATATTCTGAAAATTTGGTAACCTAAGTGTAGATGTGCATATGTAGCATGTTTCTGCAAGTCTGTCAATTTTCACATTTATGTTGCAATGAGGCTTCATGTTTCTATTAAGGTTTCCTAGAGTCAAAGATTTGAAGTGAAGTGGAGTACCAGGCATATCCTATTCTGGATACAATAGAGAAGAATTAGACCCCTCTATCAGATGTGTCCTCATTAAAGTGGTTCAAGTTTTTTTGTACCTTCTTGCATTCTATGCATGAAGGTAAAAAACCTTCTGGATGCAGCCCCCCCCCCCCCTTATACTTACCTGAGCCCCATCTCGATCCAGGAGCGGCTCTCCCTGGTCTCTCTCTCCTCACTGGTTCGTGGGAGCCAGTAAGTCAATGAGCAGAAAATGGGGCCGAGTGTGTGCATGGAAACACAGAAAGTGGCTCGGGGGCAAGCCTGCTCGAGTAGTCCCATATCAAGAGGCTTGCTATTGGGGGGACTTGGCAGGGGGGATGAGCCAGAACCACAGGTGGGGGACCTAAAAAGAAGAGGACTAGGGCTGCTCTGTGCAAAACCATTCCAGGTAAGTATAACAATGTTTGTTTCTTTCTTTCTTTTAAAGTTATTTCCTTTAGAATCATTTTAAGTAGATTTTTTTCCCCCTGTAACAAGACAGGAAGTAAAAGTGAAGGGAAATCCCATTTGACTGCTAAGTTTTACTATTATTAGTTGTAAAATTGGTTGTGATTTTTCAATCTGCCTTACCAAACTGTCATGCTGCTTTATATGTTTTAGATTTTCTTAATTCCATAATGCTGAAAACCACCTGCACTGAGGATCCCAATGTCCCAATGAACAGTCTGAAACACTACCTTTATAGCCAGATAGAATGTTTGCATTACCTATGAGCCAGCATGCCAGTCAGCTAGATGCTGACCATGTATGGCAATAAAGTGTGATTTTTTTATTTTTTTTTACACATATGTAACTACCTAACGGCACATGTACGTAATGCAGATGTAATCCTAACTGGATGACATTTAGTTTGCTGATTAAGAACTGTTATTTTTCTCAGGGTAGGTTTTCTCTGATGGTGATATGCCTGCAGAATGTATGTCAGCACACTGGAAGAGCATGAGTGAAAATACAGGAGAGCAATTTGAAGACAGGAACAGAGCAGTTGGAGTGCCTGAAAATGAAAGCTGCAGATTTACAAATACTAAAAATATAAAAAAACAACAGACTAGATCTAAAAGCTGTTCGCATGAGTGCAACTAAACAAACAGTTGATATGTACACATTCTGTCATCATGAGAAAGAAGGCAAAGGTTTTTTTACAGTGCAAAGGCTTTTTTACAGTGCACGTCATACTTGTCCTACTTTTGCATCCTGGAAGATTGCTTAAAGGATATATTTTTGTCTTTCACAGATTAACAGTAACCAAACATACTAAAATAAGTTAAAAAAAGGAAATTAGCATGAAAAAAATAACCGTTTTGTTTAGGCCTTATCTGATCTGCTTAAAAATTTCCCTCCTAAAGGAAAAGTTTTAGCTTAAAGATAAAGTTACTTGATGTGTACGTAAAGGCAAAACTTTTTTAAGTTTCAGATCAGGTGGATGAAGGTTAGGTTTTTTTTTGGCAGTTTGTGTCCATGTGTACCCATCTATTTGTCTTGGTGACCCGTGCCACTAAGAGAAAAAGGATCAATGGAGAAGGAAATAAAAAGCACACCAGTGGATCCGAGTGTTGGGTAATTATGTATGCCATCACCATAGGAGGTGAAAAAGGTGGCGCCTATCCCTTCAACTCAACACAAAATATTGTCAAACAACAAGTGGTGAGAGAACCCATAGGAGTTCTATGCGTAAGGAGGGGAATTAGGAAACCGCAGTCTCAACCTAAGGATAAACTTTATTGATAGTAAATTGGAAATCAATAACAAAAACAAAATGGCAGACTACACAAAAAGGTTTTAAAATATTGGACAACATTGCCACTAAAAACACACACATCCTGGGTTCACTGGCACACCACAAATGTACAGTACAAAAATTACATTTTTGAGCTAGAGCTAGAGATCAGGTTTGGGGGAGTCACAGAAAACCGCAGTGGTGTCAGCCTTTAAAGGCTATACAGAGACACTGTGGACATCTGCTCTCACCATTTACCTAAGGCCTCCCAAGTAATAGCTATGATAGCAGTATGACAATAGTAAGGTTGGTCTCCCTTCACTGAGAGTAAATTGACTGAGAGGGTTGGAGGTGGAGGTGCAGTTCCTTCGTAAGTGAAGTGTCACTGGGTAGGAAATTTCGGATATATACTAAATGGAATCACAGACTCCCCTTCACCACCTCCGTGAAAGTTCAGCACTGAATAAAATTGGTCCCAGTTAGGAAAGTGTCACTTTGGTGCTATTTACGGTCGTTCTGGTTCTGCGGCACCAGTGAAAGTAAAAAAGAGCCCTGTTGTGACAGGCTTTGTTTGCATTCCTATAGACTGGCATGGCAATACTAAACATACTTGAAGCAAAGCCAGATTGCATTCAGGGCAGCAGGGCAAATGCAGGTAAAATGCACTTTTCGCTGAATTCTACATTATCCTAGAATAGTCTCCAACTAATTCCCATCAACACGGCACAAATCCTAAAATGTAGAATTGTCATAAGAGCAAAAGGTGAGGGGAAATTATTCAATGGGGACAAATGCCCCTGTGACAATTGTCAAAAATGGGAATGTACCTCATCTTAGGGAGATTTTTTTATCACTTTATGTTGCATCATCAAGGCAGGAAGTAAAGGGAAATCTTGCTAGCGGTAAATAGACTGCATAAATAACCTGACAGGGGTTTCCCCCTTCCATACTGTATGTATGAAT
The DNA here is from genome assembly GCF_042186555.1 of Aquarana catesbeiana. NCBI lineage: Eukaryota > Metazoa > Chordata > Amphibia > Anura > Ranidae > Aquarana > Aquarana catesbeiana. The sequence continues at coordinate 417,802,467 of NC_133327.1, forward strand.
AAAAAGGTTTTAATCTCCAACTAAATGACATTTAGTTTGCTAATTGTAATTTCAGTGCTGCTGAGCTCCTGCAACCTCTTTGCAGTCACCCTCTGTTTGCATTCATGCACTTCTGCAATGGCTGTATGACATTTTCTCAAAAAAGGTTTCCCGATGGTGACAACAGTAGATAATGCCTGTATAATATGTGACAAGGCCATTTTAGGCTCCATTTGAAGCCGTGTGACAGGGTGACCAAATAAAAACACAACTGGGGGAAGGGAACAGGGTGTTGTTACCCTAAAACATGAAGTGCCTGAATAAAGACATTCAAAGGAGGATCACCAAGTATTATTTTAATTGAAAATGCACTATAAAAATTAGTGAACATCCCCCACATCCTCCTATCTCCTTGATCGCTTTCACCCCCCCTCTAAATTATCACATCTGTACACCCTGCATTCCCATTATAACCACCCACAACATTAGATGTCCTCGCCATCACTTCCCCCTTCCCACATGACTTTTCCCATGACCTTTCCCTCTAGGTGAAATTCCTCCCCACCCATATGGATATACTGACCTTCTTAGCTATTACTGCTTAACATTACCTCTGTACTAATAAGGAATTGCCACCTACTGTATTAGAGTTTGATGATTTTGTAACAAATACTTTTTTGTACCGTGCTACTTATTGTACTGACCTGCAAATGTTGTTAAATGTCATAAAAATAGTTTTCAATAAAAAATTTTGTAAATAAAAAAAATATGGAACATTTATTTTGAATTTACATTAACATAATAAAACTTACTATATATTAGATTATAGATCAGATCAGGGGTGTCCAACCTGCAGCCCAAGGCGGCTAAGAATGCAGCCCGACACAAAATTGTAAACTTTGGATTTTTTTTTTTTTTTTTGGAAAAATGCATTTACGCTTAGCGAACACATGACAGTGTCTTTTTACTGGACTTCTATACAATAAGTTTTATCTTCCCAAAGAAAAAATGCCCCTCTTTACAATCACGCCTTATTCATTTCAGCAGTTTTCAGCAGCACCTATATTTGTGAGCAACTATTTTCAAGGACGAAGCACATGAAGGGCATTAACGTCCATTAACGTGAAATTACTTAACTTCCAAGTCTTATAGCATCACTCGAAAGTCTGACTTTTCCAACTTTTCTGATGCCCTGACTGCTGCTGGAACACCTGGAAATCCCTATGAGCCCTGGTTCACATTAATGCGATCTGGCAATTGCCAGCAATAGCAGCGGCCGAATCGGTGCGACACCACATTTGCAGCACCGCACCGATTTCCAAAAGTAGTTCCTGTACTACTATTGGCGATTTCGGGGTGCGATGTCCATTGACATCTGTGCAGAAACCCGCACAGATGTCTTTCATTCCCGCAGTCAGTGTTTGGAGCTTGTTGTTGGAAATTCTGACCGTGTGTGGGCTCCATCGGACTTTTTCCATCGGAATTTCCGACACACAAAGTTTGAGAACTGGCTCTAAAATTTTCCAACAACAAAATCCGTTCGCATAAATTCCAATCGTGTGTACACAATTCCAACACACAAAGTGCCACGCATGCTCGGAATCAAGCAGAAGAGCAGCACTGGCTATTGAACTTAATTTTTCTTGGCTCGTTGTACCGTACGTGTTGTACGTCACCGTGTTCTTGACGTTCAAAATTTCCGACCAACTTCGTGTGACCATGTGTATGCAAGGCAAGTTTGAGCCAATATCCGTTGAAAAAAAAAATCCAATGGATTTTGTTGTCGGAATGTGCGATCGTGTGTACAGGGCATTACAGAACACTATATGCAAATAATCACACAGTTTGTGTCTCATAAAAAAGTATGATTTGCTAGAATATCTGTTCTGATATAAACTGCTGCATAACTGAATGTGACTCAAATACAGAGCAGATGTGCACACTGCCACAAAACATCCTTATTTTACAAATATGCATTAAAAATGTACTTTCATGCTACAATACGTATATGCAGAGGATGCTGGGATTTCTAATAAGAAAGCCCAGCACTAGCGCTTCACTTGGTAAAAATCCAGCGTGCAGCATGACTACTATGAGAAAATAAGAGAGCTCCCTCCCCCACCCCCCCCCATTTTTTTTTTATTTAGCTGACTTGTTAGGCTGTGAGTGTATAATCCTGTGCTATTCGGGTTTGTATTCACAACAAACCAGCATCCTAAAGGGTGCCATACAAAAACTTCCACTTTCTCAATGCAAATGTGAAAATACACTGAGTAAAACACAACACTTTTGTGTTTGCCCTATTTATCATGAGTTGAACTTAAAAATCTACGACTTTTCCTATGTACACAAAAGGCCTATTTCTCTCAAATATTGTTCACAAATCTGTCTAAATCTGTGTTAGTAAACACTTCTCCTTTGCTGAGATAATCAATCCACCTCACAGGTGTGGCATATCCAGATGCTGATTAGACAGCATGATTATTGCACAGGTGTGCCTTAGGCTGACCACAATAAAAGGCCATTCTAAAATGTGCAGCTTTATCGCACAGCACAATGCCACAGATTCGCAAGTTTTGAGTGAGTTTCACCTCCAAGGTTGTCTGAGACCAACCACCCGTGGCACTCACTGCTTAAACTAGTGTGGACTCTTATTATTTTTCGAAAGTTGGGAGCATGAAATTGTCCAAATGTCTTGGTATACTAACACCTTAAGAGTTCCTTTCACTGGAACTAAGGGGCCAAGCCCAACCCTGAAAAACAACCCCACACCATAATCCCCCCTCCACTAAATGATTTGGACCACTGCACAAAGCAAGGTCCATATAGCGAGTTTGGGGTGGAGGAACTTGACTGGCCTGCACAGAGTCCTGACCTCAACCCGATAGAACACCTTTGGGATGAATTAGAGCGGAGACTGCGAGCCAGGCCTTCTAGTCCACATCAGTACCTAACCTCACAAATGCTCTTCTGGAAGAATACTCAAACATTTCCATAGACACACTCTTAAACCTTGTGGACAATCTTCCCAGAAAAGTTAAAGCTGTGGGTTAACTCAATATTGAACCCTACGGACTAAGATTGGGATGCCATTAAAGTTCATGTGTGTGTAAAGGCAGGCATCCCGATACTTTTGACAATATAGTGTATGTCTTGTGACTAGAGTCTTGTGAATCACAGTAATATTTAAACACTTTTATGTTCATTTGCCTGAACAATTTTAAACTTCATTTAAGGGAACTGTAAAGGTATATTGTTCTAGAATATGTACTGACGAGAGAAAGACACATTAGTGAGGGATACAGATTACATACACTGTAGCTAGATAAGCTACTGCAAATACTTGACATTGTTTGTCATCATTACAGGCTGCAAGGTAACTGTTAAGTAAATAAACATAATTTGTAATGTTTACATGTTTTTTATGCTTCAGTGGTGACAGGCAGTAATAAGGTAAGACACACAGTAAAGCCTTGTACACACAAAAAGAATATTGGACGAATGAGTGTCCGTTTTTTTTGCATGCTAGTCTCATATCGAAACCCAATAGGTTACTAAAGTTATGAAAATTCTCGCACAACAGAATACAAAATTCAGAGTTGATGTAATGTATTGTAATGGATGCTTTCATTTAAAAAAGCATGAGTGGTCATGGTCACACAATTTTTTTGTACAAATTCTATGCTAATTACACAAAAATCGTTAGTTTTGGTATTGTACGAGAAATTTTTTCCTGCTTGTCTCTTCGGATATTTTCACATGAATGGTTGTGATTGGCTCTCGAAAGATGTTTACCAATGATCAGATTATCGTACGATCAGTTTGAAAACAATATTTTTCATCCGATTTTCTTATTGTGTGTACTAGACATTAAAAGTAAAATAATCACAAAAAGTTAAATAACCACATGCTAACTAAATGCTATACAGAGAAAAATTTGTATGAATAAATGATCAAAGAAATGTATGGGTTGGGAAAGTAATCAGAAGTACTAACTCCAGCATAAGCCTCGGTTCACACTGCTGCGACGGCAAAGTCTTACGACTGCCCTGTGACTTCCTTCCAAATTGATCCAACTTAGATGGGATTTAGGAGCCTGTACAAGGGCTGAAATTGCACCCAACTCAGACCAAAGTAGTGCAGAACCTTTTCTAAAGTCAGAGTGACTCGTATAGTATCGGTTAAGACGGCTCTCATAGTAAAACACCGGATTTGAAATGTCATGCGACTTGGGGTCCCATGTCACAGCAGTGTGTACCAAGCCTAAAATTAGGAATTTATAACAAAAGAAACATTTGCTGATGTACAACACAAATAAGTCTGACTCACAATAGACAACAATCCTAAAATGCAAGGTGTACAAATAACATCAATTATAACTCTTGAAAGTATAATACCTAAAGGGTCACTCCCCTCAATATTGATATATTAGTGAGGAATGTTTTGCCCCAAATAGTTTCTTGCTGATAGGATGGATATGTGTTTATAAATGCACATGTAGGATGAAAAAAATTATATTCCAAGGACATCATTTTCAACCAATAAGAATCTTGTATTCATAGGTTAGGTAATTCTGGTAATTCTTTTTTTTTTCCCATAAGGTGAAGTCATTCTATGGGGTTGATTATTCACTTTATAAGGGAATTTTGCCTTAGCTTAATGAGGAAGTGGTGCTGACTTTCAATTATGTGCAAGCAAAAAAGTTTTTTTTCCTTCTGTATAATTGAGTATTCTTTGCAAAATTGCATGTACACCATATTCACTAAGCTAAGGGAAAATTCCCTTGCATTTTAAATAACCTAGTTGCCTTTAGGAAATCCACCCCTATATATTTAGCAGTGCCTTTAGATACTTATTTAATGCTTTTAATATTTTTTACAGAATGTAAAATCACTGTCAGGAAACCAACATGTGTGTTCATGGTTTGGGTAATGGATGCTTCCAACAGAGGTTTTTGAGACTTGTATTTTACCTCATGGCAAATTCAATGTAAAGTGATCCTGCTGTTATAGCAAATATTTTTAACTCGGCCATAAAAGAACTCAGTAAATACAAACTTTATCTGCTGTCCGTGGCACCAAACCTCCCTTCGATCCTCTGCTGCTAAAATCCAGAGGGCAACTGACACTTCCAGGAGTGTCTACCTCCTTGTTCTTCTGCAGCTTTAACAAGAAGTGTGACCGAGCTGTATCAACTAATCACAAATGTGTATTTAAATGCAGAACAATAAATATTTAAAATTATAGGTGCAAAAATCAAATACATTTAAAACTAAGTGAAATCTCTCTGTATATACAGTATATCACCTAAAGTTGATTCTACCATAATTATGCAGTTAATTACTAATTAGTCACATGTGCCAGAAGTAAAATTAAATTCATACAAAGTAAATCATATAAAATTAAAAATACAAGAACATAAAATTGATAAAAATCCCATGGGTCTTGTATAAATTATTGTAAATCAATAAAAGTCCATCGATGGTGATAAAATCAATAAAGTGTCCCAAAATCCCTGTGTTAAAAAAGAAAAAATCCCAAGTCCTGCTGTGTGCAATCCAAACACCACGCGATTACCCAGACCACTCCGAGTACTCACCCCCAATCACTAAAAATTCAGCCAGAGTTGAATCAATCAGTCACCCCGCCCCCCCCAGGAAAAAAAATTACATGTTCGAAAGACTCATTATAACTCATAGAATATACATTAGGGTTTTTACTTTCCAAAATGGGGTCATTTTGTGGGTAATTCCACAGTCTTGGTGCTCCAGGGCCTTCAAAAATATGATAGGCTGTCAAGAAACTAAATGTGTAATTTATGCTCCTAGAACACTTGATGGTGCTCTCTGCATGTTGGGCCTCTATGTGGCCAGGCTGTGGAAAAGTTGGAGATGTAGCAGAATATATTTTGCGGTGTAATTGCAAGTTTTCCTATGACATGTGTGAGAAATAACTTATTAATATGACAATTTTGTGGAGAAAAAAAATTCTTCATTTTCCAAACAATTGTGGGCAAAAAATTGCAACTTCAAAAAGCTCACTATGCCTCTTACTAAATACCTTTATAAAAAAGGGGTAATTTGGGGGGTATTTGTACTGTCCTGATATTTTAGGGCCTCAAGAAATTACATAAGCAGTTAGTACATCAGGACTGATCAATTTTCATTGATACGTAGTATAGCTTGTAAAAACTATAACTTTCACACAAACCAATTATCATACACTTATCAGGATTTTTTTTTTACCAAAGACATGTTTCAGAATACATTCTGGCCTAAATTTATGATGAAATTAGATTTTATTTGATTTCTTTTAAAACAGAAAGTAGAAAATATTGGGTTTTTTTTCCAAAATTTTCACTCTTTTTTTCGATTATATCGCAAAAAATAAAAAACCCAGTGGTGAATAAATACCACCAAAAGAAAGCTCTATTTGTGTGAACAAAATGATAAAAATTTCATTTGGGTACAGTGTAGCATGACTGAATAATTGTCATTCAAAGTGCAAGAGCACAGAAAGCTGAAAATTGGTCTGGGAAGGAAGGGGGTGAAAGTGCCCTGTATTGAGGTGATTAATTCATGAATTTTTAGTGATTGGGGGTGAGTACTCGGAGTGGTCTGGGTAATCACGTGGTGTTTGGACTGCACATGACAAGACTTGGGATTTTTTCTTTAACACAGGACTTTTAGGACACTATTAATTCTATCACTGTTGATGGACATTTATTGATTCACAATAATTTACACAAGGCCGATGGAATTTTTATCAATTTATGTTTTTGTATTAGTGATTTTATATTGTTTACTTTACATACATTTGCATTTACTTGTGGTGTGGCACATGTAACTACGGTAATTGGTGATTAACTGCATATTTATGGTAGAATCAACTTTAGGAGATGTACACTGTATATTCAGTGCCTTGAAAAAGAATTCATACCCCTTGAAATTTTCCACATTTTGTCATGTTATAACCAAAAACGTATATGTATTTTATTGGGATTTTATGTAGTAGACTAACACAAAGTGGCAGATAATTGTGAAGTGAAAGGAAAATGATAAATGGTTTTCAATTTGTTTTTTTACAAATAAATATCTAAAAAGTGTGGTGTGCATTTGTATTTCCGGATACCCCTAACTAAAATCTAGTGGAACCAGATGCCTTCAGAAGTCACCTAATTAGTAAATAGAATCCACCTGTGTGTAATTTAATCTCAGTATAATTACAGCTGTTCTGTGAAGCCCTCAGAGATTTGTTAGAGAACCTTAGTGAACAAACACCGTCATGAAGTCCAAGGAACACACCAGACAGGTCAGGGATAAAGTTGTGGAGAAGTTTAAAGCAGAGTTAGGTTATAAAAAAATATCCCAAGCTTTGAACATCTCACGGAGCACATCTCACTGCAAAGAGTATGGCACAACTGCAAACCTACCACCACATGGCCGTCCACCTAACTTGACAAGCCAGGCAAGGAGAGCATTCATCAGAGCCAAGAGGCCCATGGTAACTCTGGAGGATCTGCAGACATCCACAGCTCAGGTGGGAGAATCTGTCCACAGGACAACTATTAGTCATGCACTCCACAAATATGGCCTTTATGGAAGAGTGGCAAGAAGAAAGCTATTGTTGAAAGTAAGCCATAAGAAGTCCTGTTTGCAGTTTGCGAGAAGCCCTGTGGGGGACACAGGAAACATGTGGAAGAAGGTGCTCTGGTCAGATGAGACCAAAATTTTACTGTTTGGCCTAAAAAGAAAAATGCTGTGTGTGGCAGAAAACTAACACTGCACATCACCCTGAACACACCATCCCCACTGTGAAACATAGTGGTGGCAGCTGCATGTTGTGGGGATGCTTTTCTTCAGCAAGGACAGGGAAGCTGGTTAGAGTTGATGGGAAGATGAATGGAGCCAAATACAGGGCAATCTTAGAAGAAAACCTGTTAGTCTGCAAACGACTTGAAACTGGACCGGAGGTTCACCTTCCAGCAGGAAAATGACTAAACATACAGCCAGAGCTACAATGGAATGGTTTAGATCAAAGCATATTCATGTGTTAGAATGACCCAGTCAAAGTCCAGACCTAAATCCAATTGAGAATCTGTGGCAAGACTTGAAAATTGCTATTCACAGATGCTCTCCATCCAATCTGTCACAGCTTGAGCTATTTTGCAAAGAAGAATGGGAAAAAAATTTCACTCTAGATGTGCAAAGCTGGTAGAGACATACCCAAAAAGACTTGCAGCTATAATTGCAGCAAAAGGTGGTTCTACAACGTATTGACTCAGGGGAGCTGAATACAAATGCACGCCATACTTCAAATATTTATTTGTACAAAATTTTGAAAAGCATTTGTCATTTTCCTTCCACTTCACAATTACGTGTTGGTTTATCACATAAAATTCCAATAAAATACATTTACGTTTTTGGTTGTAACATGACAAAATGTGCAGAATTGCCAGCGGTATGAATACTTTTTCAAGGCACTGTATCTCTGATCCTGTTGCCCTATTAATCATTAGGCATTAGGCCCCTTCCAAACTGGCGGAAGTTTTTCAAGGCACTGTATGTGTGTGTATATATATATATATATATATATATATATATACACACACACATATACACAGTGGGGACAGAAAGTATTCAGACCCCCTTAAAATTTTCACTCTTTGTTATATTGCAGCCATTTGCTAAAATCATTTAAGCTCATTTTTTCCTCATTAATGTACACACAACACCCTATATTGACAGAAAAACACAGAATTGTTGACATTTTTGCAGATTTATTAAAAAAGAAAAACTGAAATATCACATGGTCATAAGTATTCAGACCCTTTGCTCAGTATTTAGTAGAAGCACCCTTTTGATCTAATACAGCCATGAGTCTTTTTGGGAAAGATGCAACAAGTTTTTCACACCTGGATTTGGGGATCCTCTGCCATTCCTCCTTGCAGATCCTCTCCAGTTCTGTCAGGTTGAATGGTAAACGTTGGCGGACATCCATTTTTAGGTCTCTCCAGAGATGCTCAATTGATTTTAAGTCAGGGCTCTGGCTGGGCCATTCAAGAACAGTCACAGTGTTGTTGTGAAGCCACTCCTTCGTTATTTTAACTGTTTGCTTAGGGTCATTGTCTTGTTGGAAGGTAAACCTTCGGCCCAGTCTGAGGTCCTGAGCACTCTGGAGAAGGTTTTCGTTCAGGATATCCCTGTACTTGGCCGCATTTATCTTTCCCTTGATTGCAACCAGTCGTCCTGTCCCTGCAGCTATAAAACACCCCCACAGCATGATGCTGCCACCACGATGCTTCACTGTTGGGACTGTATTGGACAGGCGATGAGCAGTGCCTGGTTTTCTCCACACATACCGCTTAGAATTAAGGCCAAAAATTTCTATCTTGGTCTCATCAGACCAGAGAATCTTATTTCTCACCGTCTTGGAGTCCTTCAGGTGTTTTTTTAGCAAACTCCATGCGGGTTTTCATGTGTCTTGTACTGAGGAGAGGCTTCCGTCGGGCCACTCTGCCATAAAGCCCCGACTGGTGGAGGGCTGCAGTGATGGTTGACTTTCTACAACTTTCTCCCATCTCCCGACTGCATCTCTGGAGCTCAGTCACAGTGAATTTTGGGTTCTTCTTTACCTCTCTCACCAAGGCTCTTCTCCCCCAATAGTTCAGTTTGGCCAGACGGCCAGCTCTAGGAAGGGTTCTGGTCATCCCAAACGTCTTCCATTTAAGGATTATGGAGGCCACTGTGCTCTTAGGAACCTTAAGTGCAGCAGAATTTTTTTTGTAACCTTGGCCAGATCTGTGCCTTGCCACAATTCTGTCTCTAAGCTCTTCAGGCAGTTCCTTTGACCTCATGATTCTCATTTGCTCTGACATGCACTGTGAGCTGTAAGGTCTTATATAGACAGGTGTGTGACTTTCCTAATCAAGTCCAATCAGTATAATCAAACACAGCTGGACTCAAATGAAGGTGTAGAACCATCTCAAGGATGATCAGAAGAAATGGACAGCACCTGAGTTAAATATATGAGTGTCACAGCAAAGGGTCTGAATACTTAGGACCTTGTGATATTTCAGTTTTTCTTTTTTACTTTCCACTGTGTGTGTGTATATATATATATATATATATATATATATATAATATATTATAGTGATTTTACAGAATTTTTAATTATATTTTTAGGTATGTATTGTTATGCAATTAAATACACATTTGTGGTAGATTAGTTGATATAACGCAGTCACGCTTTTTGTTATTGCACAAAAAATTAATTTTTGTCAGTGGATGACTGCAGCTTAGTAGAGCTGAAAATTATCTTGTCCATTTGGTGCAGATTGCAGTTCATTATATTTGCGACAACCTCTGCAGCTTTAATTGGTTCATTCTAAGAACCTCCAACCCATTACAGGATACAAGTAATGACATCAGCAGGAGGGACCAGTAAGAGCTGTGCAGGAACCCAAATGTTGGTTTTCCCTTTGGATTCAGCAAAGGACTTCTCAGGATTGGACCAGAGTTGGGCAGCATGGGTAGCAGGGTAAGTATTTATGGACTTCCTTTACAGGTATGGCTGCGTTTAAAATATTTACAATAGTGACATGGTCACTTTTATGTCTGAGAATGATTAGAGAAGAAATCCCAACCAAATCATTATTCAGTAATCATTCAGCACATTTTTTTTATTGTCATTGTATAAATTGTCCCCAGAGGTCTTCTGATCTTAATGAGTTCAGCATTTTTTTGTTCTAACTAAGAAATCAGAGGTTTGGAAAAACAAAAGATATCCATCTACTTACAAAGAAATAATGTGCAACAAGATGAGTGTACTTAGTGTACCGTCAAAAAGCTGTAAGGCTTTCTGCTAATAAGGGCGTGTGAAAACCATGTGTATTGCCGACTAATATGGCCAACGTCAGTTAGTAGGTTGCATATTGATTCTAAAGAAGTAGCCGAAAGAATTCAGCTTTGCTGTGAGCGACATGATTGGAATTGGTATTGGAAGTCTTTTTTAAACCAGAACTCTAGGCCTATTTTTTATAATCTACATTGTAAAAATAGCTTATGTCTTTTGAGGTGTATGCCACTTCATGTATGTTTGAAATTTTTTACTATTTCATTCAAGCTAGATAGTACAACTCTTGCTATACTTCCAGTCTGCTGTGGCTGTGAGAGTTGCAACTCTAATACATGGAAGCCACAGTGTTGTTTGACTGTCCCTCTCCCCTGCTTTGTATTATGTGAATGGATCATAAAAAACAAAGTGTTCTGTGACTGAATAAGGAGAGATGAGGGGCAAACTACAGTGCAGCTTTCATTGTCACAGCACAAAATAGGCATGTTTGGCTGTACTTCTTCTGTGGATCACAGGAGTGCAGTTCTTTCTGCATTCCTGTGACCCATTTTCAGCAGACAGCGGGCTAAAGCTCACTGTCGGTTAACGTCACAAAGCAGGGAAAGGTCATGACCATATGGGATGGGTTGGGATTCCCCCAGATGCCTGCACCAGCACCTGGCTCAGCTTCTCAGCAAGTCGATGAGAGCCTGAGCCAGCCGCTCCCACCCTCTCCACAGCACAGCTGCCAGGACCTGTGTCATTACTTGGGTCACCTGCTGGTGTCACTGTTCTTGGAACCCAATGGCGTAGTACTGGTGGCCATCAGGTGTCTCCCAGCAGATGGACTATACAGGGAATTAGGTGGCCTCTGATGTTGACAGCTAGGGGTATATAGGCCCACCCTTCACTGAGGTTCAGTGCTTCAGTATTTTCCTGCAAGCTTTGTACCTGCCTGAGTCTTATCCATTCCTGATCCTTGTACTCTGTTCTTGAGACCTGTACCCTGCTTTCTACTCCCAGTACCTGGATTCCAGCTCCCCTTGTCTCCTGTCTCTGTCCTGTCTTGCTCATGTGTGCTCCTTTCATTAGTATATAGTTAGCTAGGTTATTGTTAAGGGTTTTGCATTGTTACATTTACTTTTCACTTACTTGCTTATGTTTTACTGGTGTTGGTATTGGAAGCGTGTTATTGCCTTAATAAACATATTTTCACTTATTCATCTGGGTCCTGATTCCTTTAGGTGCAGCCAACTGATCTGATCACCCATGCTGGATGCCTGCATGTAGTATCCCTGACTATAGCGCTCCAGTTAACGCGCGTGGGGGGGGGGGGTGTTAGAGGAGAGAGCCGGTGACTGATAGTCACCAGCTCTCTGCTCACAGAGCACTGAAAACTGAGTGATCAGCGGCCTTTTGATCACTCAGTTCTCTGCCTTAGAGCTGGTGTGGGACAGATGCAGCATTGGACCAATGCTGCATCCACCTAGGTAGGTAGGATTTCTCAAAAAACAAAAAAAAAAAAACTAAATTTACCTTAAATTATTTTTTACGCTGGAGAGAAAAAAAATGCCTGGAATGCTGCAGTAACACATACCATCTACAATGCTAACAAAACTTTGCTCTTCAGCAGGAATGGAGCAGAGAAAACCTTGGGGCTCTTCCAGCAGTACACGTTGCATTAACCTGTATGTACAATTGTTATTCTGTACCCTTACAGATTTTCTTTAAGAATGTTTCTTGAATTCTCACTTCACCAGTAGTATACCAAAGGACAAAACTTGTACTTCTTGTATTAATTTTTCTTTACAGAATAACACAGTGCCTATCGGAGCCAACCCACAAACTGATATTTACATTTCCCTCCTTTTATTCTTCACTTTCAAATTTTAAAGTGGACAGAACATTCAGCGTGAAAACAATTGTTGCTGTGCAGATTCATGAGCTCTGCATTGTGCAAAAGAAAATGTTCTCACCATACAAAACTATGCTATAGGATGCAAAGGCAAAATGCATGTACAAAATATATCACAGGCTGTAAACATAGTGAAATGTAGTTAAATAGGAGAAGCTATTTAATTCATGAAGGCACACAGAAACACAAACTGATAATATAAAGCTGTTTAGAACAAAGTTCAAACCACTGACATGGAGCGCTTTTGGTTTAGCTCCATCTTGTGGTTTGTTGAGATAATTCTAGTGCATATAAAGGATAAAATATAAAAAATGTATGTCTCCTAAAGCTGCATTTCAAAAAATGAATAAATTAGTTAGAAGAACAGTAAATGGTAGCAATCTATTGGCGAGATGGGGTGAATTTATTACAGTTTATTACCTTAAGGAAAATTTAAACAAATAAATTAGTTGACATTTTCTTACAATTGTTTTTACACCTTTACCCTACAGTCACACCTATTCTCTTTTTGGTGCATATTGCAGAAATGCACTACAGTCCATTTAACATGGTTTCCTATATATGTAGTTCACATATGTGCGTTTTGCGGCACCACATTTTTTGAAAAGGGTGAAGGACTTTTTTTCCCATAGCAAATTGCATTTTGCGTGTAATAGACTTCAATGGAGTCGCACCAAAAACACAAGCGTTGCGTTTTTGATGCATATTTTTTGCTTTAACCACTTTAGCCCCAGAAGGATCTGCCCCCTTAATGAACGGCAATTTTTTGCAATACAGCGCTGCGTTGCTTTGACTGACAATTACGCGGTCATGCGACATTGTACACAAACAAAATTGATGTCCTTTTTTTCCCCACAAACAGAGCTTTCTTTTGGTGGTATTTGATCACCTCTGCATTTTTTATTTTTTGTGCTATAAACAAAATAAGAGCGACAATTTAGAAAAAAAAACAATATTTTTTACTTTTTGCTATATTGAATGTCCCCAAAAAAACAAAAAAAACCCCGCAAATTTCTTTATCAGTTTAGGATAGTTTGGCATTTTTATTATAATTTTTTTTTTTACTAGTAACGGCGGTAATCAGCGATTTTTAGTGGGACTGCGACATTGCGGCGGACAGATTGGATACTTTTGACACTTTTTTGGGACCATTGACATTTATACAGCGATCAGAGCTAAAAATAGCCACTGATTACTGTATAAATGTAACTGGCAGGTGAAGGGGTTAACACTAGGGGGCGATCAAGGGGTTAAGTGTTCCCTAGGGAGGTGTTTCTAACTGTGGGGGGAGTGGACTGACAGGGAGTAGCGATTAATCGATGTTCCTGATCACTAGGAACAGCAGATCTCTCTCTACTTCCCTGACAGAACGGGGATCTGTCTGTTTACATTGACAGATCCCCCTTCTGGCTCTCTGAGGAGCGATCGCGGGTCGCCGGTGGATACTGTGGCCGCGGGCCATGCACATCGGCTAAAGCATCGCGGGTGTGCCCCCTATAGCTCTTGAATCGGCCAATGTACACCTAGGGCGATTCACACAGCCATGCCAACCTGCCACAGTATAATGATGGTGGCTGATCTGCAAGCAGTTAAAAACACTGTGTATAGCTGGTTGCTAAGAAGCGGGCTGAGAAGCTGGCCGCCACATCTGATGAGTCATCAAATGTTAGCAGAATGTAAAAAATTGGAAAAAAATGTTATGCGCCCCCCCCCCCCCCCAATCCATACCAGGCCCTTCAAGTCTGGTATGGAATTGGAAGGGAACCCCACACCAAAATCAAAGAAAGAAAATGGTGTGCCCCCCCCCCAAATTCATACCAGACCCTTATCTGAGCATGCAGGAAAGGGAGGGGAGAAGGGCACCCCCCCGAACCATGCCGTATGCCCTCAACATGGAGGGGGGTGCTTTGGGGCAGGGGAGGGGGATGCAGCTACTTCTTGTCTACATACACTCGCTTCAGTATGGCATTTCTGTGGCCAGGCTTCCTGATGGTGAGAGGATGAGGAGAGGTGGGAAGACACATTTTGCAGTCTTCACTTTGCAAAGAGCGAATATAGCTGACCTCCTGTGCATAATTAAATTACAAAATTAGCATAGACACATAGATTTTTAAACATTACACATGTTTAAAAGATTAATATCAAGCTGATTACATTTACACATATGTCCAAATATATGTACATTCACTTTTATGGAGAACACCACTCTTTGGCCTTCCGTGAGCCATCTTCCATGAGGAAGCATAGAGGAAAATATTGTGATGTGGATATAAATATCCAGATTTACCTTTCAATTATGAACAAAATCATTATCTTATGCATCTAGAGAATTCTTCTTTCTAGCAGTTTTTGCTTTAGGTCCTGTATGTAGGTGTAAAATTTTTTTTTGTAGAATTACTGTCAGACATCTGACCAAAACTTGTACTTGCACCCCTGGCTGTTCTAATAGGATTTATTCTTTTTTTAACCACTTGCCGACTGCCTTATAGCAGATTTACTGCTATATGGCAGCCGTTCTGTGTAGAATCACGTATATATATGTGATTCTCCACTTCCGGGTAGGGGGTGCGCAGCTTCTGCGGTATTTAGTCACAGCAGAAGCCGATCAGTGGGTGATCGGCTGCTGGCACCCACTGATCACCAAGGGGTAAGGATTGCCATATGTAAACAATGCAGACCTGAGTCCTGTCAGCGGGGATGTGCTGGATTTTGTTTCCCTGCAAAGCAGGTAATACAATCTAGCACATCCTTTAGTAAACACATCACACTGTGTACACAAAAACACTGGTTAGGCATGCATTTAACCATTTGATGACTTTAAATGTTTAATCCCTTCCCAGCCAGTGTCATTAGTACAGTGACAGTGCATATTTTAAGCATTGATCACTGTACTAGTGTCACTGGTTTCCACAAAGTGTCAAAAGTGTCAGATTGTCCACTGTAATATCGCAGTCCCACTATAAGTTGCTGATCTCTGCCATTACTAGTATAAAAAATAAATTCCAGTATTTATCCCAAAGTTTTTAAACGCTGCAACTTTTGTGCAAACCCATCAATATACGTTTTTTGGGATATATGTTACCAAAAATATGTAGCATAATACATATTGGCTTAAATTTAGGAAGAACTTAGATTTTTTTACATTTCTTTGTTGGATATGTTTTATAGCAGAAAGAAAAAATATTGTTTTTTTTGCAACCCACTTTGCACTGCAAGTGGACTTGAAAGTGCAGTCGCTGTAAATCTGAGGGGTAGATCTGAAATGAGGGGAAGCTCTGCTGATTTTATCATCCAATAATGTGCAAGCTAAAATGCTGTTTTTTATTTTCCTTGCATGTCTCCCACGGATTTACAGCGACCGCACTTCCAAGTGCACTTGTAGTGCAAAGTGGATTTGCCTTTCGTAAATAACCCCCTATGTCTTTTGGATGGATGAGACAAAAGTGGAGCTTTACGGCAAGTCACATAAGCTCTATGTTCATAGACATAAAAATGAGGCATAAAAACACTGTATCTAGTGTAAAACATGAAGGCTACTTGGTTAAATTGTATGCTGCATCTAGAACATGGTGCCTTGAATATGTGCAGCAGAACATCATAATTAAAGAAGTGACAGAAACGTTTAGGCTTGCAAGTGTAGTCAGGTGAAGGAAAACTTCAAACAAGCTCAATAAGCTTTGGTCAGGCAGCTTCCACACAGAAAAGGTTCCCTCGCCGGCCCTCATAAGTAGCTCAAATCAAAGAGATACAGAAAGGAGCACCAGACCAAAACTGGATTAAAGAGTCCAAGATTTTTTGTTGGTAAAAAAAAAGTCATAAACAACATTCAACACATTTCAGGGGCAGCAACTGCTATCAAGTTGTTACTACATGTGGGGAGTTTTATCTTGTGTAAAGTCCTGATGAAGGTGGGGTGCCTCCGAAACGCATTGGCTTTTTTTTTTTCTATGACTTTTTTTTACCAATTAAAATCACCTTGGACTCGTTTACCTGGTTTTGATCTGGCACTCCTTTATGTATTTATATGGTTTGAATCTGTGCAGGACACACTAAAATCTCAAGACTATCAATGCATTCTGGAGCGAAACTAATTTCCTAGAGTCAGAAAGCAGACTAAATCACATGCCATGGGTCCTATAATATTATAGTTTCCTCAAACACACAACTAAAAGCACCCAAAAATGGCTAGGAACAAAACAGTGGACAATTCTGAAGTGGTACTCTTTGTACCCAGATCTGAATCCTATTGAACGTGTATGGAAAAGCTAAAACATGCAGTCTGGAGAAGGCACCCTTCCAACCTTAGACAGCTGGAGAGTGGGTCAAAGTACCTGTTGGCAGGTGCAGACATTTTATGAAGAGATACAGATATTGCTTTTTTTGCAGTCATTGCCTCTAATGGTTGTGCAACAAAAAAACTGTATTAGGCTAAGGATCTCTTCACTTTTCTCCAAACCATTTTCATTATTTTTTTTTTTTTTAAATCTAAAATATTCTGTCAAATAAAAAAATCAAAAGCAAAGTATGATTTTTTTTTTAAATTAAAGGGGTTGTAAACCCTCATGTTTTTTTCACCTTAATGCATCCTATGCATTAAGGTGAAAAAACTTCTGTCACTGACCGGCCCCCCAGCCCCCCTGTTTTACTCACCTGAGCCCTCTATTTCCCTTGCCGGAGACGCGCTCTTCCCCTCTGCCCGTTGTTTCGGCTCTTGATTGGATAGATTGATAGAAGCGCGCCCGCAAGGTAACCCTCCGGGAGAGCACTTCTCCTAGGGGGTTATACGATGCAGGGAGGAGCTACCAGTACTGCCGGGGGACCCCAGAAGTCGAGGATCGGGGCCACTCTGTGCAAAATAAAGAGAAATTACCCCCTAAATGGGACTTTGAAAGACCACCAACTCTGATGTAAAAATAAATATCTTTAATATTGAGATGTAAATCTATACAAATGAGTAAAAAGACGTATACCGTCTACGCAATACATGCATACATTAAACAAAAAACCAAAACACAGAGAAAAAGGAGAGTATTGATGTCATTTTGTACAGTTTTTTTTTCTCTGTGTTTTGTTTTTTTGTTTAATGTATGCATGCATTGTGTAGACGGTATACGTCTTTTTACTCATTTGTATAGATTTACGTCTCAATATTAAAGATATTTATTTTTACATCAGAGTTGGTGGTCTTTCAAAGTCCCATTTAGGGGGTATTTCTCTTTGTTCTATTGCACCAGGGATGGGACCACCACGCTCTCTATCTGACATGGTAGAGGTCTCCTTTTCTTCTTTTTTTCCACTCTGTGCAAAATGAACTGCAAGGTGGAGGTAAGTATGACATGTTTGTTATATAAAAAAACAAAAAAAACTTAGCTTTACAATCACTTTAAATACAGAATAAACAATGATGATAATAATTAATTTTGTCAGTTTCAAGTTATTTCAGGGAAGATTGTGGTTTCTTCTTTTTTTTGAGAAGGGTACCAACAAATCTGTCCATTGTTGTAATTCCTTAGCAATAGTAATAATAGCACCAAACAATTCTCATAAATGAAGTAGCTTCTGATGCTTTGCTCACATGGCCCACTCCTAGAATGGATCTTCACAGATTGCTTCACACCAGAGGCTGTGCCGCTGCTCTGGACAGAGAAGGAGCTTTGTGGCTAACTAACACAGAGGTCAGAATGCAGAGCCCAGTACCCAAAGATTCCATTTCCAGTCCAGTGGAGTCTGGGTAAGGAAATGTTACTTTCTGGGCATACGTCGATCAGGATAGATGTAGAATGAGACTAGCTTAAGCAGCATGTAGATGATTGATTGAAGAAAAAAAATATCTTTACAAAAAGAAAAAAAAAATGGCTAGTAAAAACAATAAATTTTTTCTCAGTAGAGAAAAGACATCCATCCTCCTAGGACACTAGCAAAAAACTGAGGCATGTTGGGAGTGGGAGGGGTTATACCAGGATGGTCGCATATTTTTGCCATTGACCAAATCCTCCTGTAGGAAGCGGTGTAACCCAACCAACTGTCTTTGAATCCTGTGACCCTCAAAGAACAAGAAAGAAAACATTTTTCCCATAAGACCATTTCACACAAGCATAAAAGGGACCTAAAAACCTAAAATTCTAACACTGCAGCTCGACGAGATGGAATACATGCTGCAGCCTTGATGCTTTGTGGTTGCAGTAAATTTAACTCCGCTTGAGGAGTTTGACAGGCTACACCACCCGTGAGATCTGTGAAATAAAACTGGCGCAAAAGTCCTTAACCAAGAGCCACTGCTCCAGACATTTCTCTAAAATTACAAATAGGTAGTATAAAGTGGATTTAAACAGTACATTAGCATGGAGAGTTCACAAAGATCGTCATAATTGGGAGAAGTACATGAAGAAATTGATGCAGAAGTGCCTGAGGAACAAGCGCTGGAATCTTGTAATCCCTCATGTAGCAGCAGAATGGGCACAAGCTCAAAGATTAAGTGATGAATATAATCAAGATTGGAAATTCCCCTTATAGTCTCATGTTAGGTGTAACTACTTTACAAAGTTGTCAGTTTTAATGGAGCACATGCCTGTTCTTGCTTCCATTAGGTATCAAGATCATTTTATATCACTGCATTAGGAATTTCCAACTTGAATGTTTAACCAAATGATCTGTTCCACAAAAGTACACACAAAGTTGTTGAGATGAATAAACATAAAGCATATGTTTGTCATAATGGATCAGTATTTTTATTAGAAAATCGCAACAACAAAAGCGTTTATTAATAAAGAGTGATTGATAGAATACATGCATTTGCACCCAGCTCCTGTTGCAAAACAAATGTACACTTGCCAGCTGGGCAGTTGGGATGATATCGACTTACCATCCTATTGGTAGCCATGCAGACGTGCCCAACTAATCCATTGAGATACAGATGCTAAACTTAAATACTTCTATTTTTTTTTTTTTGTCTAAGTTTAGCTACATGTCTATTTTCATGCATTCACAATCAAAACAACGCACAGACAACCAATTGTGGAATCATTCAAGACTACTCAAAGTAATATAGGTCTTTCAGATCAGCTCTCATGTAGCCTACCTGTAATTGTTCAAAAGCAATTGTGGCATTAAATGCAGTTAACCAAAGGTTGTAGCTTTGATTATTAAATAAAATTACGGTAACCCAAACTCTGGGATAAGCAAATAATGTTTAAATATTGTTGTATTGTTACTTGAATTTTGTGTGCATTCCATATTTTTTCCAGATCTGTGCTGTAATTCAGTGTAAAACTTTGTCTCTGAGCAGGAGCTTCCAGTAATGAAGACCAGTCAATGTCGCTCTTTTTCTTTTCACAGGGTAACTGGTCTTGCAGTTTTCTACAGGAAGCCTGTAGTGGGTGGGAGTTTTAAGTTATGTGCAGCACAAGGATGACGTTACTGCTACTTTAATATGGTAATATCCGGGTTTGCACAGGTGCTTGATGCACCCTAATAGACTAACTGTATAGCCTTTACGACTACTGAGAAATATATTTCAGGCGGCACAGTGGTGTAGTGGTAGCACTCTCGCCTAGCAGGTCGCTGGTTCGAATCCCAACCAGGACACTACCTGCCTGGAGTTTGCATGTTCTCCCTGTGCCTGCGTGGGTTTCCTCCGGGTACTCCGGTTTCCTCCCACACTACAAAGACATGCTGGTAGGTTAATTGGATGCTGTCTAAATTGTCCCTAGTATGTATGAATGTGAGTTAGGGACCTTAGATTGTAAGCTCCTTGAGGGTAGGGACTGATGTGAATGTACAATGTATATGTAAAGCGCTGCGTAAATTGACGGCGCTATATAAGTACCTGAAATAAATAAATAAATAAAAGTTTTTGTGGCCAGAGTCCAGTTTTAGTCTTAGGTGACATCAGCACAAAATAAAATTGCATGTGAACCTTGAGTCCTGAATTGTTTTGCACACCTGTACGTTGCTTGAAATGAGAAGTGATTTTGTGGAGGTTACAGAGAACTGTGAAAAGTATTACTGAATATATCACATGGTTTATTGTCTGTAGTTTTATTCAGTTATGGACTTTCAAAGAAAAATTGATTTAAATAAAGTGGTCTACATTTACGAAATACATAATGTATATGTTCTACATAGGGCATACCTTGTTATTTGTAGAAGAACAAAAGAAAAAAAGTACCGCTCTAATGTTACCTATCACTGATATCAGCCAACATGACATGTAATGAACTAGTGCAGATTGTATAAAACAGCTTGTCAGGCTACAATATGCTACAGAAAAATAGCAACTCACTGTGACCAAAACTAAACTAGTAATGTAAGATGGCTTCAGCTTTGCTCTCCACCCACAGGAAAGGTCCCTCAGATGTATCTTTCCTATTTGCACCAGAACAATAACAGATAAAACCTGAATGATTAGCATGGGCATAAACTCTAGCTTTCTTTGGTACAGCTCATGAAAGTCTACCCCAATTATCCACCAAAAGCTATACAGCATAAATAAAACACATTATTAATTGTTTAAGGCCAGCCCACAGTATATATATGGCGGACGTGCGGCTCCGCTTCGCCAGATTACGTATATGCATGTGATCTGGCGTTTCTGGTTATATGGCGCGTGCCCCCCGCCCCATCTATGCTGTCAGCCAATGATTTACTAACAACACAGGGCTCTGTACAGAGAACAGCGATGTGGCTGTTTTATTTCTCCCATCAGCCATCTATTAGTAAAATCAGCACAAATGGCACACAATACACGTGTTAGGCACGCTGTTAACCCTTTCATTGCCCCTAGATATTTATCCCTTCAGTGTATAGCATTAACATTGATCTACAGTGGCTCAATATATGTGAAGCCAAAACATATTTTTTTTGTTTAGTTTAAGATAGATTAGGGAAGGGATAGAACACTTCCAAAATTATATTGCTGTCTGTGCCCCTGCTTGGGGGATTCAATATATCTACGTGTCCTGGTGACCACTGTCACCTGGACAGAATGTGATGAGAAATTTACCATTTTATAGTTGTTAACAGAACAAGAGAAAAGGGTAATTTTTCCAATGAGGGTACTTTTCCTTCTAAAAAATATAATGAACCCGACCTATGCAGTACATACAAGTAGATATTTATGCAATATAATAAACAAAAACATTTCCTTTGGTACTACTTATATAAGGCAACAGGTATACAAAACAAAGTGCAAAAGCTCCCCAAGCTTACCACAAAATGTTTTTCATTTAAAGTAATATTTTATTAAAGAGTAATACATGTGGCAGTCTTCTGTTAACAGCTGTCGAAAGGCCCTGGAAAACCTTGTTCATACTGATATTGTTAAAATCATTTTCAACATCAAGATATTCCCTCTACAGCGCCTAAATTCTGGCAGAGGAAAGAGGAGCAAGCTGAGTAGCTGCCAATGCCCAAAGCCAAATAGGCTGGGTACTGAATTATTGTTAAGACCTTTTACCTGTCTGACAAGTTGCATGACTATTAGAAGTAATTAAACTGGGTAAGGACATTCGCTTGCCACCATATAGGACTATCCTGGCTACTTCTAGCACCATATTGTCCTCATATAATATTTATGACCAGCAGGACTAGAAGGTGACTAATCTTTTCCTTCTACATTAGTAATTGTTATTTTCTAATGACACAGCATTTTATGTAGTTTAGCTGATGGTATAAAATGTATTTATTGTAAAAAGAAATACAGAAAAACTTTGGTTTGCGAGCATAATTCGTTCCAGAAACACGCTTGTAATCCAAAGCACTCTTATATCAAAGCAAATTTCCCCATAAGAAATAATGGGAACTCAAATGATTTGTTCCACAACCATTTATTTATAAGTCCTTCAGTTTATATTCCATATAAAAAGATTATAGCAATGTGATAGGTTGTGTAACCATATAATGTCCATCCACAAATGGAAGCCTCCACAAGGGGATTAGAAGCAAAATCCAGCAGGAGTTAGAGAGTATAAAAGAGAAGAGAGGCGCATATTTGCTTGACAAGTGGAAAAAAACTGTTAAATTTAGAGCTGCCCTGTGCAACTCAAAGAGCTATCTCAAAGATCCCTCCTAGTTCTTATACTAGACTACAGAATCATTAACCTTTATATCCTCCTAATTCTTATGCTGGATTACAGAATCATTAGCCTTTATGTTGTAGAGATCTGTGAGATGGATTGGTTGAGTTAGTTTAGCAAAATGCAGGCATTACCAGGTAATTTTCTGTACTTGCAGGGTCTTGGGATAAAACAAGTGTAAATGTGCATATATTTTAGAGATGTACTGATTTAAAGCGGAGTTCCAACGTCAAATCATTTTTTTTTTTAAACAATTCGTACCTTCATGTAATTTAAATGTAACACTCACTTCTTTTTTTTAAATATATCCCCCGATATCCGGTTTTGTCTAAAAAAGTAAGTTATATTATTTCTTCCTGGCCGTTTTCATCTTGCCTGTGGGCATGTGAAGCCCACAAGCAGACAGTTCCGGGATACGGTGATGCTGAGCTACCAGCATGCACTGCCCGTTACTGCACATGCACATTATGTGCTGTGCGCATTGCCGTAAACTTCCGACGTTGCCATCGCAATGGGCGTCGTCGTCGGAAGTGCTCGCCCTGTTGTGATGACAACAAAGATATGTCTCCAAGACGTGACTGGCGCCATCGCATCACTTCTGGTTTTGGAAGATCTCGAGAATTAGCAGCGGCTATACACACTGACTCCTGGGAATAATGATTCATAGCTCCCAGGAAACAGTGCGCCACTGTGTATGACGTGGATACCCGCGGGTGGCTGAGACAGGAAACGCCACAGAAATAAAGGCTAGAGAGGTAACCCTTAGGGAAAAAAAAATAAAAAATTCCATTTGACAATGTCTGTAATGATAGGAAGCCATTAAGGTGAACTTCTAAAATTGTGTGGAACTCCACTTTAACATTAACATTGGCCAGACTGCAAAACAGTCTCTAGCTCTTTAGCACTCTTTGGGGAGGTGAGGTAACTGCTATTAAGCAGATAGGATGTGAAAAAAAGTTGAGGGAACAGATGCCCCTGCTAAAAACTGAAGGAACCAGAATGGAATATGCATACTTTATATTGTTAATCCATTTTTATAAATAACTAAAAAATTCACATTTTGGGTACACCTACTAAGATTGTACCCTGTGCAACACACAAGTACTTAGGCTGGCCATAGTTATTCTTACTACTACTGTAATTATATAATGGCAGTACATAAAAAGTATTCAAACCCCTTGATATTTTCCACATTTTGTCATGTTACCACCAAAAACGTAACTTTATTTTATTTGGATTTTATGTGATAGACCAACACAAAGTGGCACATAATTGTGAAGTGGAAGGAAAATGATAAACGGTTTTCAATTTTTTTTTACAAATAAATAGCTGAAAAGTGTGGTGTGCATTTGTACTCAGCCCTCTTTACTATAATACTCCTAACTAAAATCTAGTGGAACCTAAATAGTAAATAGAGTCCTCTCACGGAGCACTGTTCAATCCATCATCCAGAAATGGAAAGAGTATGGTACAACTGCAAACCTACCAAGACATGGCCGTCCACCTAAACTGACAGGCTGGGCAAGGAGAGCATTAATCAGAGAAGCAACCAAGAGGCCCATGGTAACTCTGGAGGAGCTGCAGAGATCCGCACCTCAGATGGGAGAATCTGTCCACAGGACAACTATAAGTCGTGCACTTCACAAATCTGGCCTTTATGGAAGAGTGTCAAGAACTAAGCTATTGTTGAAATAAAGCTATAAGACCCATTTGTAGTTTGCGAGAAGCCATGTGGGGGACACAGCAAACATGTGGAAGAAGGTTCTCTGGTCAGATGAGACCAAACTTGAATTTTTTTGTCCAAAACGTAAAACGCTATGTGTGGCGGAAAACTAACACTGCACATCACCCTGAACACAACATCCCCACCGTGAAACATGGTGAGGGCAGCATCATGTTGTGGGGATGCTTTTTTTCCAGCAGGGACAGAAAAGCTGGTCAGAGTTGATGAGAAGATGAATGGAGCCAAATACCGGGCAATCTTAGAAGAATACCTATTAAGAGTATGCAAAAGACTTGAGATTGGGGCAGAGGTTCACCTTCCAGCAGGGCCCCGACCCTAAACATACAGCCAGAGCTACAATGGGACGGTTTAGATCAAAGCATATTCATGTGTTAGAATGGCCCAATCAAAGTCCAGACCTAAATCCAATTGAGAATCTGTGGAAAGACTTGAATATTGCTATTCACAGACTCTCCATACAATCTGACAGAGCTTGAGCTATTTTGCAAAGAAGAATGGGAAACATTTCACTCTCTAGATGTGCAAAGCTGGTAGAGACATACCCAAAAAGACTTGCAGCTGTAATTGCAGTGAAAGGTGCTTCTATAAAGTATTGACTCAGGGGGCTGAATACAAATGCACGCCACACTTTTCAGATTTATTTGTAAAAAAAATTGAAAACCATTTATCATGTTCCTTCCACTTCACAATTATGTGCCACTTTGTGTTGGTATATCACCTAAAATCCCAATAAAATACATTTTGGTTGTAACATGACAAAATGTGGAAAATTTTAAAGGGGTATTTATACTTTTTCAAGGCACTGTAAATGAAACAAAGAATATATATTAATTGGTCACCTGTATCTTTGTTGCAAAGAGGCAAGTAAGCTTAATATATACAGTATTACCCTTTATAAATTATGACATTGTAGTATAGTTCTAAACAGTGCTACTGAACACTCATTCAACTCAGCTAAGTCCAGCCTCAAACATTAAGTCTGGTATTTTACACAAGTATGGTGGACACTGAAAGGATTTGTTTCATCCTTTCAGAGTCACCATACTTGTGACCATATAAAGCCATTGGACTGCTTTCATTCTTTTTAAAATTTATGTATTTTAAACTGTTATTGTAATAAAACTTTAACCTTTTATACCTACTTTGTGTATCCCAAGCTTCTGTACGGTACCATAAAAGTAAATTTCAGCCTCCCAAAAAACCTCTCCTCTATTAGTCATGACAAAGGTACCCCTTTTCTATACGTTATTATTAATGTTGGCACTCTTCTAAGAATGACTATATCTGGTCAGGACCCCCAACCCATTTGTTACCAAATAGAAACCAGCAGGGATCTGTCATTTTGTGTTGGTAGTGCCACAGATCTCCTGGTTTTGGTTACAAATTAAATCTGCAATTTTCAATTTAGTGGCATTAATGTCTGGCTGCTCTTTGTAAACAACGTCACTTTTAAATAAGCACAGCATGCCACATCTGCAACTTCGCATGCAGGTTTAGGGCACCCCCAAAGCATGTTATGTAAAGGATTTTTATATTTTAATGTTCCCCTTTAAGTCTCATTAAAAGATCCTCTTACCACATTTTAATTTTTTTTTTCGCATTGGTACGTGTCCCCGTGGTAATACCAAGATATCCATGCCCTTTTAAAAATAAAAGCCTTTGCCTTGAAAAAAAAACAAAAAACAACAAGACTCACCTCCCATAGACTTCACTGAGGTTCAGTGCTATGTGCGCTATTTGCGAACTAACCAGTGGGTTTAATGACCATGCAGCAAACCGAACTTTGCCCAGTTCCCTCAAAGCTATTGTCAAATGCAAATGTTACACAAAGAATATCATCTAAAGAGACAGGTTCTCTTCTACTAATTCATCTGTGTTGTACTGACACCAGAACAAAGGTTGAGTTAAATACTGTGCACATTTTCTCGTGGTAAAACATATTTACACATCATATTCTTTTTAAAAGTCTCTTCCAGAAGTCCAGATTTTCTGGTTGTCTTGCAGAAATTTTTAAAGTATTCTGAAAGGTGTCACGACTACTTTATGTTTACATTTTCTAAGCTCGTCTCTGATTTGCCTGCCAGTAAAGGAATACAGATACCTTTCAACTGTAACCACCCTGGACTTTACAGCTTCACAGCACAAATTCTACAATGCTGAATTCTGTACCAATGCCCTGTTTGCTACCTGTTCATGTCGTATTAGGAAACATTATCACACTAACGAAAGCCACCTTAAGCTCTCCCCTTCCCGTAAATCCATCAGAATACAGATCAGACAACCCCACTGCAAGTCTTATATCAGCTTTAAAAGGTATCTCATTGGTCATTCAGGGCAAGGAGACAGATTCTCTTAATAACACCCCAGTGCTGCTGATACTCACCCTTGTAATGGTCCCCTTGCTACTCCATTTATTTGTCGGAGGTCATTAACCCCCTGGTAACTCCTATGAACTGCAACAGAGCTCACACATTGATTGGGCTAAGATGCAGGTGAACAGAGCATCAGGAAAGGTGAGAATCAGTGAGAGATGTGGGATATCAAGGGAACCGATCATTGTACTGTGCATGGGCAAGGTGACAGGCTCCTTACCTACTGTGTGGTAACTCACACAAAAATAAAATGATTATACATCAATCCATATTTCCTGTTAGCCCAGAAATAAATCTTAATAAAGCCTTGATTCCGTAGTTCTTTACATGCACAATATAAATATTACATTACTATGTAATAAATTATATGACTGACAAACACTCCCAGCTAGTTACATTACAGTACCCCAACTCAGGTCTCTGTCTGAAGAATACTGTTTGACATTCAAGGTTATGACATAATTGAATGCTGGACATAGCAATGATAAATGTAAATTTAAAGAGTAACTCCACTTTTTGTTGAGAAATATATTCCCCTCTGGGTGATCTATGTACAGTGCAAGGATTTTAAATGCGTTGTTGCAGGTTCCTACCTTTTGTTATTCTGAAGAAATAGCTGTTTGTTTGCCTATGTCTATGTGCAAAATGGATGTACATGAAAGTGATTCCATAATCGTCAATCAGCTGCTGCACTTGCAGGACTCTATTGAGGAAAATGGCTGGGTCTGCATCCCTTTAGACGTGATTTCCCTTTGGGAGTATCTCACCAAAAATGACATGTTGCAGGGGATCTTAGTGCAGACTTATGGGCAAATCAGTAAGCCAATCACAAAAGCAAGAACTGATATTTCTGGGGGAGCGTTCTGAACACCATCTGTTTACAGAACACCCTCAGGTTGCCATGTTGCATTGCATCTCATAGAAAATTACAGATTGAAAAGGAAAGGTAATTTTTTATAACATTAAATTACAATATGGCTAGTGTAGCAATTATATATGCTATTTTTTTATTTGCCATTTTTTCCCATGAAAGTGGAGTTACCCTTTGCGTGGATTTGCAATGCCCTATTTGATTGAAGCAGTTCTGTGTAAAAATATTGAAATTTCCACTCCTTGAGCAATAGTAGCAGGCCATTTTTTACACTATTGGCAGCCTGAAGTTTAACAAGTCAAATACAGCGAGTTCCATTAACCGGGTTATCTCTGTACAGGCTTCCACTTTTTAATGCTGGAGGAAGATTCACGGGACGCAAGTGTGCTGATCAGCACACTCATAGTCCTTTGAGAACCAGAAGTCTGTCTGCCGCGGTGGGGGGCTTGACTTGTAGTTTTTCTCATTCACAGATCAATGTGAATAAATGATGCAGCTGTTCGGGTGGAGCCAATTTTTAATGTGACAGTGGTTCATGGGGTGAGGGCGATTGGTCCTATTACACCCTAAATATGGCCTCTATGCTTAAAGCCTACACAGGCGAAACATGTTAGGGGGCTTTCCTGATGTTCTGAGAGCCAGCTGAAGTCATTTGCGATCATTTATTTTGTGGAAAAAACAGCCTTGGGGGCACACCCTAAAAACGTGTTTACATTCAAGATGGTGACTGACTGACAAACAGAACAAAAAAGATTATAGTGCACACATACAAAAATGACATGAAATCCTGCAAGGCTATTAAAAACACCTGAACATATTCAAAAATATGAGGTCACACCATATGGCCATATAGTGCTAAGCCCACTAAAGATCTTTCATTCTATGATTAGTGTAGGACCGACTAATAATGGGGTACTTTGAGGCAGTAGTGGGCTTAGCACTATATGGCAATATGGTGTGACCAAATCCCCATATTTTTAAATATGTTCAGGTGTTTTAAATAGCCTTGCAGGATTTAATGTCATTTTTTGTATGTGTGCGCTATAATCTATTTTTTTCCATTTATTTTGTGGTTTACTATATTAGTGTGCAGTTGTGGGAAACATTTATGGCTATATGGACGGGCTTGACGTGCTCTTATCAGTAACTAAGCAGTAACCAAGCACCCAGCATCAGTGTTTGAACTGGATAGTATATGTGACAGGAGTATGTGAACGGTGCTGCTTTTTTTTGGTTTAACATGAAACATGTTGATAAAGGTGAACCTGTCCTTTAAAGCTGGCCATAGATGGTCAATTCAGCAGGTTCAGCAGGGACCAAGTTTCAATCCGAGTGCAGAATGATCAGCGGCTGTAGTCAATCGCCTGCAGCCTCTGTTCAGTACAATGTCCCAGTGGGGGGGGGGGGATTTTTCGATCCACCTTTTCTTCTGTGGATGGAGAAATCCATTTGCTTTTTTTTTTTTTTTTTTTAATTAGCCCACTGTCTGATCAAAAAAAAAAAGAAGTGCTTTAAGGCCAGAATTATGTGAACACCCTGAGCTTACACACTTTGGTCTGGAGTATGTAATTACAATATATCATATAGAGTGCGTGGGTCTAGATCAGTGATGGCAAACCTTGGCAGCCCAGATGTTTAGGAACTACATTTCTTATGATGCTTATGCACTCTGTAGTGTAGCTGTGCATCATGGGAAATGTAGTTCCAAACCATTTGGGGTGCCAAGGGTTACTGCACCCCAAGCACATTTTTAACATCACAGTATCCCTGTTGAACACCTCTGCCACCACTGTAACTCCACTACACCTCTGCCACCATTGTATCCTATTGCACACCTTTACCAGTACTGTACCCATTGCAAATTTTTACCACCACTGTGCCCCTTCACACATCTCTGCCACCACTGTACCACCCCAGACACCTTTGCCACCACTGTACCCCTTTGCACACCTTTACAACCCCTGTACCCCTTCACACACCTCTGTTGCCACTGTACACCTTCACACACCTCTGCTACCACTGTACCCCATCAGACACATCTGCTACCACTGTACCCCATCACACACATTTAGCCCTACTGTACCCCTTTACAAACTTCTGCCACCACTGTACCCCATAGTATACCTTTATCACCACTGTATCCCATTGCACACCTCTGTCACCACTGTAGACATATCACACACCTCAGCCACAACTGTACCCTATTACACACCTTTAACCACCACTATACCCCATTGGACACCTTTACCACCACTGTACCCTTCCCAGACACCTCTGCCACCACTGTACCCCATCGTACACCTCTGCCACCACTGTGCACCTCACAAAAACACCTCTGTACCCCATCACACACCCTTATCACCCCTTCATACATCTCTACCACCACTGTACCCCTTCGCACATCTCTGCCACCACTGTACCCTATCGCACACCTCTGCCACCACTGTACCCCATCGCACACCACCTCTGCCAACACTGTACCCCATCGCACATCACCTCTGCCAACACTGTACCCCATCACACATCTTTACCACCACTGTACCCCTTCATACATCTCTGCCACCACTGTACTCCATCGCACACCTCTGCCACCACTGTATTCCATCGCACACCTCTGCCACCACTGTACCCCATCACAAACCTCTGCCACCACTATACCCCATAGTATACCTTTATCACCACAGTACCCCATCACACACCTCTCTCACCACTGTAGCCACCTCACACACCTCTGTACCCCTTGAGCACACTTCTGCTACAAACTGCACTCTCACCACACATCTGGTCTGCACTCCTGTGACCCACATGATAAGTATGGCTGAAAGAGCTTTGCCCATACTTCTCTTTTAAAGCTATACTCTAGACAGATATAGGAGGTGTATAAAAGAAACTAATAAAAGAAACTAAGAAATTAATGCAGCACTGTATTCCTTATACAACTGGATTTGACTTCATATCAGTCCCATACCATTCCTAAAGTCAGCAAAAGAGACGTAGGTATAGGACTAGGAACTAATACCCTATGCTGTGTGCAAATATGTTGGCATAGAAAGTCCTGGTAGAAGAAGAGATCAGATGGATAACCTCATGAGTCTGCAACTTGTTGACATAGAACATGCTGATAGAAAAAGAGCAGATGGATAGAGCCTATTGCTCTTTCATTGTAAAATTAGGAGGCTGTAGTTTTTACTCCACACTGTGCCTGAATTTTACAAGTCATGCCTGTGGTATACTGCATAATTCTGCAAAGAACCAGCTGTAATTGGATGAGAGGTCAGTCACATGATTTGGCAAATCATGAGACTTGGGTCTTGTACCCCTGTTTTTGAAAATGTCTGCCTAGTGAAGGGCCACCTTGTAAGGTCTTTGTGAACAGAACCTAAAAGTCTTTGGGTTTCTTGATAAGAATATCACCATACTTTCTATGTTTTCGTCATGTCCATACATACTGCATTATCAACTATACAACACAAATAAAATAAAAAACATTCCTTACCTGATGAGCCTGTGGCAATTGCTTGCAGTTGTGCGCTGGGTCCTAGTCTGACCTTAGAATGAGGAGACAGCAATGAGGGAGCAGGCAGCGAGACACTGGAACCATTCTGTAAAAAAAGTGAAATGCTAAGTCAATCTAGGAACAAACTATACTCAACATAGGTTATAATAAGGTATACATTTTAACACTGTTAGGATATATTCCAATATCATTGATTCTTGGGTATCCATTTTTCAGCATTCTTACCATTCAAGAAAGTAACATACATTTAAAGTAATCAATGACACTCACATACATCATATTCAATAATAAATAGGAAAATATGTAACCACATTAGTTCAGGAACCAAAGTGCCATCAGCAAGTACCCTGGGTATTCTGCATGTCCCCAACACTTGACTTGGTGTGACATCACTGGGAGTGGGCAAAAAAACATGAGATGACACTCAGGAGGAAATATATATCTATGGATATCTTCTGAACGTCCCTACTGACATATCTCAAGAGAAAGCGAGTGTTTGCATTAAGGTAAAAAATGTTTAGGTAGTAGTACCCCCCCTTACACTTGCTCAAGTCCTCATTCATTTCAGCACTGTAGTCATCAGCAGCTCCTCCCTCCCCTCACTTCCTGGTCACACAGACTTTGCTGAGGCAGCGGGAGCCATTGAGACCTACTGCTGTCAATCAAAGCCAGTGGTGAAGGAGCAGGGGGCAAGGCCAAGTCCCATTGTCTAAGTCAATAGACACAGACAGGGAGGCTTGGGAGTGAGCCTGCATGAGTACTTTCATAGGAAACGGGAAGGGGGAGGAGCCAGAGGCACCAGCAGGGGACCCGAAAAGAGGAGGAGGTTTGAAGCCACTCTGTGCAAAGTAAGTATAAACATCTGTTATATATTTTTTTTAAATTAAATTACAATCATTTTAGATAATAAAAAAAAATAGAAGCACTAAGTCTCTTTAAATTCCAAAGCTAAAAATGCAGACTTCTGTTCTAGTACATGTAACACAGTAGCGCTGTGTCCATCAAGAGCGCACGGGTGCCAGCCCCTCTCTCCGGCTACCCCACTCTATGACTAACTGATAGATTCATGCATTGCATGAATCTATCCATGGCTGCCGTCGCCACCGCCTATTCAGGCGTCTGGCCCCTTTTTGGACGCCGGGTGCCTGAATTACAGCAGCGGGGGTATATTTTTGAAGCACCCGATTAGAGCCACAGGCTCTTATAAGCTTCAAAAAAGGTGAACTCGGACAGCAAAGCATTGCACTCGGAGTCCACCCAGATGTGTTAGAAAAGCGAATGACTACTCAAATTTTCTAACACTGAACCACCTCTCTGCCGATCAGGAAGCACGGGTCTGTTACCCGTAACCTGATTGGCTGAAAGGACAGATGCTGTGATTGTACGCCTATAAAGGAGTAGGGGAGGAGACGCATGGAGGACACAGCTCGCCACTGTCTGACCCGCTGCAAGGTCCCACAGCTCGCCGCGGTCCCGCGCTCCCTGACCTGCCACCACCGAGATAGGGTAAGTGCTGGGCAGATGGCGAGGTCACAGTGGCAACTTTTGATGGGCACAGTGGCAGCATTGGATGGGGCACAGTGGCAGCATTTGATGGCACAGTGACAGCACTTGATGGCACAATGGCTGCTTTTGATGGACACAGTGGCTGCGTTTGATGGGCACAGTGGCTGCGTTTGATGGGCACAGTGGCTGCGTTTGATGGGCACAGTGGCTGCGTTTGATGGGCACAGTGGCTGCGTTTGATGGGCACAGTGGCTGCGTTTGATGGCACAGAGGCTGCGTTTGATGGCACAGAGGCTGCGTTTGATGGCACAGAGGCTGCGTTTGATGGCACAGTGGCTGCATTTGATGAACACAGTGGCTGCAATTGATGAACACAGTGGCTGCAATTGATGAACACAGTGGCTGCAATTGATGAACACAGTGGCTGCGTTTGATGGCACAATGGCGGCGTTTGATGGCACAGTGGCTGCGTTTGATGGCACAGTATCTGCAATTGATGGGTACAGTGGCTGCATTTGATGGGCACAGTGAGACTGCAATTGATGTTTTTTGTTCAGAATTTTTCAGTTTGTTTGCGCCCCCCCCCAAACATTTTGAGCACTAGCTGCCACTGCCCTAACAGAACTATTTAGTTTGCCACAAAGGATCATGTCTGTGCCGTGTCTGTTGGACCAGTCACTCTTATGCCCCGTACACACGGTCGGACTTTGTTCGGACATTCCGACAACAAAATCCTAGGATTTTTTCCGACGGATGTTGGCTCAAACTTGTTTTGCCTACACACGGTCGCACAAAGTTGTCGGAATTTCCGATCGCCAACAACGCGGTGACGTACACCACGTACGACGAGACTAGAAAAGGCCGGTTCAGAACCAAGCGCGGCACCCTTTGGGCTCCTTTTGCTAATCTCGTGTTAGTAAAAGTTTGGTGAGAGACGATTCGCGCTTTTTCAGACTCGTGGCTTTCAGATCGTTTTCTGCCGTTCAGTTTGTGCTTGTGGGTTTGTATCTGCTCTTCAGTGCGTGCAGTCAGTTCGTATCGGAGTTTTCTGTGTGATCTTGCCCGCTCGTTGCTGTTTTTCAGGTCGCTCTTCACAGGCCTTGCTGTTCTTCAGTGCGTTCTGTTACTTCGTTCTGAGCAGCCGACCGTTTTCTAGCCATGTTTCGTATGCGTACTCCTCGTAGAGTTCGTGCTGTGCGGGGGCTTGGTGTTGGGGTCCTGACCTTGACACAAGTCCAGTCCATGAACAGGGTGGGGAGGAGTTCATGGACCAAGAATTGGTTGCTTCAGCGTGACCAGTTCTCTCATATGCCTTTGCTCCGTGAGATCCGTGAGAATAATCCTGATGATTTCAGGAACTTTCTCCGGATGACGGACCCCGTGTTTTACCGTTTGTTGGCTTCGCTGACCCCTTATATTAGCAGGCAGGATACCTGCATGAGGCAAGCCATCACTCCGAAGCAGAGGTTGGTCGCTACCTTGCGGTATTTGGCCACAGGGAGAAGCCTGCAGGACCTCAAGTTCTCGACAGGCATCTCCCCCCAGGCTCTTCTTTGTGGACATTTACTGCTTGTGTTTGTTTGAGCTGACCCTGACAGAAATGTGTGGAGTCCAGAAAATGTCGTGATTGTGTAACCTTATACAAAGCACTGTTGGCTGTTATTTACTAAATGCAAAGACACTTTTCACTACAAGTGCACTTGCAACTGCACTGAAACTGCACTTGTAGTGCAAAGAGGATTTGCCCTTAGGAAATTACCCCCATTTTCTCATAAAACAACAATTACATCACCCCAAAAGTGTTGTAGCGTTGAGACAATAATCCACACATTCTTGATGAGCAATCTTTTTAATACCTGCACAATCACATGTGCATTTACCAAAGGTTTTTCTGACAAACTAGCATGTTTGTTGTATAACAATTTTTGTGGTGTCATTATCCAAAATCAAAACGTGCATTTTATAGAAAACAGGCATGTGTAAAACCCACAAGAAAGACACAAATCTTGATCTTACAAAGTTCACATTTGGTAGAACTTGAAGGCAATATCAGACATGAGTATTTAGGAACTGGGTTTGATATTGCGTTCAGATGGGGGGAAATCACCCCTGGAAAAGCCAAATTTGGAAGATGCACACAAATTTCACAATGTCAACATGTGCTATCTGCCATCACGGGGGATCAAGGGACGTGTTTTGGGGGAGAAAGCCCTTCCTCACCGCTACTTTATTATTGAGGAAGGGGTTGCACCCCCAAAACGCGTCCATTGATCTCCCGTGATGGCAGATAGCACATGTTGGCACACTGTGTGCATCCTCCAAATTTGGCTTTTGGAAAAATCACAAAAACATTTCGCACATTGTAGCACACAAAAGAAGAAAGTGATTTGGAGGGGCTTTAAACTCGCCCCAAAACATCAATGATGTTTTTATATTTTGGAATAACATCATTGATGTTTTGCTTGATGATTTCCAATTGTAAATTACACCCCATGATCTCCCCGATCACGATCTGGGCACTTTCTGATGTGAAAGGATCTTCATCCACAACCTCACGATCACCTAAAAAGAGAGGAACCCAAAATAAATTAGGTCTAAAAAAAATGCCGCCATCCATCTCTTATCTGAGCCTGTGGTCGCAGACACTCACCTGTTGTGGTGACTAGTTCCACCACGTCTTCTTCCTCCTGCTCATCTTGTGTTGGGGGGATTTCCCCTTCTTCCAGAGGGGGGGGGGTCTCTGGTCTCCTTGGATGAGGGGTGTCCTCCGAGTCTTTTCTCCTCTATGTAAAACAAAAATGGTATAATTAGCACACAGATATTTGATGGCAGAACTATAAAGATGAAACATTGCTTGGAAGTGGGGTACAATGATCTATTTTAGCAGAGTTCCAAGATGTAGCATTTTTAGTGTCTTTTGTCAAGCTGCAATACTTTACCTGTTTGGTACAAGCTTCACAGATGGAGACCCCCCTATAGTATACACTGGAGCACCTGTGTGGCCCCCCTAATAAAAATGGTGTTCTGGGGTCCCACACTAGTGCTCCAGTGTCCAGATCTGAAAACAGCTGCTCAGTGTCCTCTCCTTACACAGAATCTAGTTTGCATTTCATTCTAGTAACCAAGCCATCTACACAACCCAATTCTTTGAAGACAAGTATAGGGCCTCAAAATGGTGGCCAAATGCATATGGCCTAAACAATGGTATTTTATAGTCCGAAATAAAAATGTGTGATCCGAACGAATAATGTGCCCATGAACATGAAAGTTGCCATTTTAAACTGTACAACAGTTCCTAAAAGCACATGGAGCAGCATGAACGTAATAAACACAAAAAGAATAGGAACACAGCACAACTACTTACTTTTTTGCAGCACTCTCCGGATCTTTCTGTACTGCTCATGTTCTCGTAATTTCAGGTCCGACCACCGCTTCCTGAGCTGATCTTTCGATCGTCGTACCCTGAATTTCCGGTGCAGACTCCTGACCACTTTCGCCATGATCTTGGCCTTTCGGACATTGGGGTTGGGGTAAAGCCCATACTTTCCATCATAGTCGGCCTTCTTCAGGATGTCCACCATCTCCAACATCTCCCCAAAGGACATATTTGAGTCCTTTAATCTCCTTCTGGATTGGGACGTTTCAGGCTCCGGCCTTTCCTCCTCCTCCTCCTCCTCGTTGCTGTACTTAGCACGATCCTGCTGTCTATCCGCCATGTGCTCTTCCTCCACTGCGCCGAACGAAAAGGGGCGGGGAATAGAATAGAAAGAACGTCAGGGGCGGGCGGAGTTATACGCATGCGCAGTGTGTATAAATCGTAACGCGCGTGTCTTACGTGCGATCTGTGAGCGGAGGAAGGAGCGTCGGAGACGCCGATCGTGCTAACGAAGGTAGGATCTAAACTTGGGCCTATACTGCTTCGAAATTGAAGCCTATATTGTAACAAGATTAGGGGAGTTTGGCCTGACATTAAGGTTTGTCTTGTGTTGTGTCTTGCAGAGAAAATGGATGGGTTCAACGACCACAATTTCCTGCCCCTGTTCATAGACAAGTACAGGGAGCTGCCCTGTCTGTGGCAGGTGAGACACCCCCACTATAATCACAAACAAAAGAGGCAGGCAGCGCTGGAGAAACTGCTGGAGTTGGTGAAGCCGGTGGTCCCCACAGCAACCATCCCTTATTTAAAAGCTAAAATTGGTGGCCTGAGGAGCACATATCTTAGGGAGCGCAAGAAGGTCACAGATTCCCAGAGGTCTGGAGCTGCAGCAGATGACATTTATGTCCCCAGGTTGTGGTACTATGAGAGACTGCGATTTCTGTCAGACCACACTGAAGTCAGGGAATCCCTCTCCACTCTTCCTTCCACTCTTCCTTCCATCCCAGCTGAGGCTTCTGATGTCCAACCTGGGCCTTCCAGCCAGGAAGAAGTGGAGGAGCCCAGCTGGAGTCAGGTATAGCATTCTTCTACAGATTTCTGGGCAATAAAGAAATTATGTTTACTAGATGTTATTATTGATCATTAATTGCTGATTAAAAAAAGTGTTTTACATATCAATAGACACCCAAAATTGGGACAAGAATGAAAAATGCTGGGCTCAGAAGGATAGTCTGTTATATTTGTTAACATTGAATTTGCAGCAGTCAGGAGGTGAAAATTGTGTGTGATTGATGTAAAAAAAACTAAAACTATGTCCCTTTTTCATACACAGGAAGACCTCAGCCAGGAGGAGGCTGTGGAATGTGGCAGTCAGGAGGAGGCGGGGATTAGTGGCAGCCAGGAGGAGGCGGGGCTAAGTGTCAGCCAAGAGAAGCCTGGGACAAGTCGCAGCCTGACTGAGTCTCAGGTTCCTCCCCTCCACTTGCCATACAAAAGGGCCAGGAAGTCCACTCCCAGTCCTGTGCAGGATTCAGCATACAGGCTGATCCAGGAGGCTTCTGCGTCCCTCAGAGCCTTCCCCAGTCCTGAAGAGGCCTTTGCCTGCATGGCTGCCACCAAATTGCAGGGCATGCAGGAGGGCCAACGCAAGATCTCTGAGGACCTGATTTATAAAGTCCTACGTAAGGGGGAGAGTGGGGAACTGACACACAAGACGGATGTCATTGAGATCGACGATCCTCCTCCTCCTCCTCCTCCTGCTGCCACAACTCCACCACCACAGCCAAAGGCTGGAAGGAAGCGTGGAAGGAAGACCAAAGAGTGATTGCCCTGGGTTCAGTCTGGTCTGACAAAAGCTGCAGTCTCTCGTATGACCACAGCCTGGGGACACAGATGTCATCTGCTGCTTTCCGGATCTCTGGGACTTCTGGACCAGACTGCCCTCCCTTAGATATGGACTCCTCAGGCCACCAATTTTGCTTTTAAATAATTGATGTCTGCCCTGGGGGTCCAAGGTTTCGCCCACTTCTGCAGTTTCTCCAGCGTTGCCTCCCTCTTTGTTTATAGTTGTGACCCCTTAATAAAATATTTTTAGGTAAATTCTACTCTCCTGTGTGTGTTTTCTTCCAAAAAGGACAGTTTGATGGTGACGATTCAGGTACATTTCTAACATAAAATGTGAAATTAACAAGGGACAACAACACCAAACAATCTCCTACAGATTAAATAGAACATATCAATGGTGTTGTGGGAACTTGTCACAAAAAACACACAAACATTTTCGGGAGTACAAATCAAAATCACCAAAAAAAAAAATTAAAAAAGAGAAACACAAAAAAAGATTCTACATTAAAGTCAAAAAAATAAAAAAAATATGTTGTCAGATGTGAGAAATCAAAATATATTGAGGGAATCCCGATAAATAGTAACGAAAGAAGTTTGTGAGAAGTGTGTGTGAATATGAGCATCAAAACTACTTAATTCTTGTCACATTATAAAGAAGAAGAGAGTGCGCTGTATTAAACCATTTTGAACATTGCAGCGTGACGAAAGTGCTGTATCCATTACGAACGCTAAGTTTACCAGAACGAGCTGTCCCGTGTCGGAATTTCTTCTGAGCATGCGTGGCACTTTGTGCGTCGGAACAGGCCACACACGGTCGGAATTGACGCGATCGGATTTTGTTGTCGGAAAATTTTATCTCCTGCTGTCCAACTTTGTATGTCGGAAAATCCGATGGAAAATGTCCGTTGGAGCCCACACACGGTCGGAATTTCCGACAACACGCTCCGATCAGACAATGTCCATCGGAAAATCCGATCATGTGTACGGGGCATTAGACTACATTGAGAAAATTTGTGACAGGAGGAGAACACAGTAGAACAATTGGGACACCAGGAAAGAATGTCACCCTATACCAGACGTGCCTGCACAATGACCTTATGGCAGGATCCTCAGGTATTATATCAATGTTATAGATTTAAACAAGATTTAAAACAACTTTTGATATTACCTTAAAGCAGATCTAGAACCCTAACCCTACCCTATGAAATTTAATTTTCTAAAGCGCAATGTATAATAAGAGATTGTTGTCTTTCTTCTTTTCTACTATAAAATACTATTTGTTACCCTTCTTTCATAGCGGTGCTGATTATATCCTCTGGCCTTTTAAGCTACTTCCATTATACATACATATGCTTCAGTAGCAGCTATCACTGTTTTTGGACTGATTTCCCAATAGTGCAAGGGTACACTAGAGCTGCACGATTCTGGCTAAAATGAGAATCACAATTTTTTTGCTTAGAAGATAGATCACGATTCTCGCGTCGTAACATCATCTTTCACATTTAAGGCCAGTTCACGCCATAGAAACGCAGTCCAGATGCGCTCCAGATGCTTTTTTGCATGCGCGTTTTTGATGCGTTTTTGGTGCAGTCCAGTGCATTTCCCCCCCTTTTTTTCCTTAACCTTAAATAAGAACATGGGTGTTCCAGTGCATTTTTGGTGCGTTCCCGTGCTTTTTACAGCGTTCCAGTACAGTCCAGTGCAGGAAAAATGCAGCATGTTCTACTTTTGCTGGAACTGGAATGCACTGGAACTGCAAGCACTGGTGTGAACTATGCCATTGAAAACCATATAACCTACTTTCTATGCATTTTTGATGCAGAAAAAAAACGCACTGGACTGCATGTGGTGTGAACTGGCTCTAAAACAAAAAAAAACTGGGCTAACTTTACTGTTTCTTTTTTTTTTTATTCATTGAAGTGTATTTTTTCCCCAAAAATTGCGTTTGAAAGACCATTGGGCAAATACAGTGTGACATAAAATATAGCAGCAATTGACATTTTATTCCCTAGGGTCTCTGCTAAAATATATATAATGTTTGAGGGTTCCAAGTAGTTTTCTAGCAAAAAATATTGATTTTAACTTAAGAAACAAGTGTCAGAAAAAGATTTAGACTTTAAGTGGTTAAACTTTCTGCATTTACAAAAAACTTGGCAGACTGCCTGGATTTTTTCACACACAGAAGTGTATCCCTTTGATCTAAGAAGGAAGAGTTAGTTACAATGTTTCATGTTAAAAACTTGGCAGACTGCCCGATGTTTTCTTTTGACAGCTGAGTGAGCAGCTAAGTCTCTCCACTTGTTATATGAAATGGCAAACACTGCAATAGAGATCATCAGGGGAGTTGAATCGAGATCACAATTTTTTAACGATTAATTGTGCAGCTCTAGGGTATACCATTCCCTCATAATATGACCACTTGAAGTCTCCATGAGGGCTACATGTGATAGGGTGAAAAAGCAGGAGCATATTGGGAGAGAGGTGTCACGCCATAACTAAACTACCTGTGCAAGGACCTTCAAGATCACCAGGTATTGTTTTAATGACAGCTGCATATTTAGAAAGAATAATAAGCAACTTTTGAAATTACATATATGTGTTAAAGCTTATATGAGATTTTAGTGATTGGGCCTGGATCTACTTTAACGTGTTTATTTAATTATTGGATTTAAATAGATTTTAAACACTTATGACAACCCACAAATGCTTTAACATTATAGGTAACTGAATTAAAAAATGTGTTTGTGTATTATGAAGCAACCTTTTTTAAGAAATATAGGTTGTGGAAAAGATTGCTTAACACCTTCAAAACAAGTAGTAGTGTTGGTTAAGATAGCCAGTACATTATACTAATTTTTCACAACCTATTTCTGCTTGCTTCATGCAAAAAAACCACAGTCCTGTCAAAATGAATGTTTACTACGATCTGTGCTACACAAAGATAAAACTTCATGAGAAAAGTACTTTTATGTAATCAAAGGAGTTCAAGAGCCCAGAGAAATAATATGTGTTTATGTTCATGGAAACTGCTTTGCCTTTTGAAACCTCTGTTTAATTAATGCAAATAATGACTGTGCAGTGTTCCTAAAATTCATGCAAAATAAGTTCTTTAACAGCTTTGAAAAAAACATTAATTTAAGATATGAAAAGAATTTCTTCTTTGTTACCAAAGTCTTCAGTTATATGACTTGATAAAACATTCTATTTGCATACAAGCTTGCAAGTCAAATTCGTTTCTAGTAAAGAAATCTAAAAAAGATTTTTGTAATGTTAGTCCCCATATCACTTTTTTTTCCTTAGAACATTTTTAGTTCCATGTTAAACACATACAACACTGGCTAGTGTATGTAGAAAAGAAGTGCACGTGTTACAGGACCGAAAAAACAAAATAATACGAAACATGCAAAACACAAGTATACCCTATGAAGACTATAAAACAAAAAAATTGAGGGGAAAGCAGGGAGTATGAATTAAACAATACAGATGCAATAAACATATACAGATTGTATTTAAAGAGTATGTTCTAGCATTATCTAAGTATACCCTTTGACCTCCCTATCCCCTTCTAGAACATCTCCTGACATTTAATTTTTATTTTACCTTGGTCCTGTAGTCAGAAACAGCTTTTATTGCCCCTTGTGACATCACTGGACTTGCACAATTGTTGCTTAGGCAGCTTCTGGGAGCATGCCCCCAGAACCACATCTTCTATTAGCCCTCTCTCTACAAACAATGTGTGGGCAGGCTCTTGGGAGTCATGGCAGCAGCAATGATTTGATGGGAAATAAATCAATGTAGCCATTTTGTGGGACAGAGAGGGATGGATGATAGGTAAAGTTCAGTAGTACAGAAACCGGGGCTAACAATGCTGGTTGCAATTTCAGTGCAGAAAAAGCACCGTGTTGTCTGCCCAAACAGGTAGTTATGGGCACACTGGAATTCTGTCAGGATCAACGGGTATTTTTCAGTACATGCAGCATTTTTAAAGGGATAAAACTCTGGAAAATGTGCAAGCACTGCAAAGATGTACTGAATATATATATTATATATATATATATATATATATATATATATATATATATATATATACACATATATATATATATATACACACACACACATACACACACACACATACATATATATATATATATATATATATATATATATATTTTTTTTTTTTTTTTTTTTTTTTTAATTTGGTCTAGCATACATTTTAGAAATAATGTAAAATGACGATTTTGATTTTTGACCAAATTTTTGTCTATTCCGTACGTACATATAAAGTAGCTTCTTTGCAAGTTTACAGTAGGTAAATTAAGAAATATCTCTGAATGCAAGAGTTACCTGGTAGCAAAAATAAAGACTGAGGTGAGCTGCTTCAACAAATTTCACAGAAAGCCAGGGAGCTACTAGCGCTATCAGGCACACTTAGACCCCTTTCACACTGGGTCGTTTTGCAGGCGCCTGCAAACCGACCTGAAAAATGGCTTCCACACTGGAGTGGTGCACTAGCAGGACGCTGAAAAAAAGTCCTGCTAGCAGCATCTTTGGAGCGGTGTATACACCGCTCCTGCCCATTGAAATCAATGGGGCAGCGCGGCTATACTGCCGGCAAAGCGCCTCTTGCGGTGGTCTCTAACCCTTTCTCGACCGCTAGTGGGGGGTAAAACCGCCCCCCCCCCCTTGCTAGCGGCCGAATACCGCCGCTAAAAATAGCGGCACTTTACCGCTGACGCAACTCCCGCCCCAGTGTGAAAGGGGCCTAAGTTAGGTGGAAATAAAGAAAGAGTCTCCGCACAATGAACTAGGTGCTAAATGAAGAGTTGGAGGGGGTTAATAGAACTGCTGCCTCTACCAATTACTACCACTAAGTGGAGCAATGACACATGATAGGAAAACAAAGTAGATATGGCGCTGTTCTACTGCTAACACATAGTGGTATAAAAATACATAGGGTGCTTCCTTTGGAAAATCCTAGAGACTAAGAAGATATTATACCGTGTATTGATAAGTATTACCAATGTGTATCAATTGTGTATTGTCAAATAAACCAAACCAAAAATTACTTGTACACTGTGATGTTGCATTAAAACTAAAATCAAACAAAGTAAGTGATTCCTGGTGTGAAAAGTCAGTATATATAATATCCGTTAAGATAAAGGATAAAACACTAAACAAAATTGTGATACATACTGAAGCAATCTAAGGTGCAATTGCAATTACTATGCTTGCATGAAACTTTTCAAAGTGCTAATTATTCAAAACCACCAAACAAGCAGGTTTTCTATAGTGTCCATTATATATAAAAATAGAAAAATAATCAAAAAAAACAAAATTACTGGATAATAAATAAAATGAAAAAAATGAAAATAAAAATAATAATGATAATAATTTTAAAATTAAATTGAATATAAAATGCTCTTGTGCCCGTGAAGAAAATCCTCTTTCTAGTCAGAGGGACTTTTCAGTGAGTGAATACACTGTGCATATCTTAGTTTTTGTTCCTATTGCAGCTGCACTCACCAGATTCTTCTCCCCCTCCTGGGGTTAAAAGCGTCCAATTGGGTGGGTTACTTGCCATTCACCTGTCATTTAGCCCCTACCCATGTTGTTATTTATTTTTATTTTTTTTACAAAGCAACCATCTGAATACAAAAAAAGGTACCCACTGAACAAATGATTTTGAAAACATAAAATGTTGTTAGGATACTAAAATAAATGACTTAAAATATTTCAAATAAGAACGCGTTTTTGAAAGCTTGCGATAGTGGTCCTAAACAGTGATAGCCTCTACTCATCTTATCTCAAGAAAAAAAAAAAAGCGTGGGCTGGAATTACGCTTGAATTTATATTATTTTTAATTACCGGCCAATCTATTTAACAGGTAATTGAAATAAACTAGAAACTGAAAATGACCACCCTGCATTGCAAGATGTGTAATGGGTATGACCTGTTATTACGGCAGCTGTGCTTCCACTGTCTTTTGGAAAGGTACAAAGGCTTTTTGTAAAGGCAGTCTACAGTTCAAGTTTAAACTGGCGGTAATATCTTTATTGAGTTTTCAGTATTAAATGAACATGGGCAGCATTTCCAGCATCTTAGCAAATTAGGCAGTCACTCCAGAGGAAAAAAAACCCATATAATAATAGACCCTAAAATCCCAAAACAGTTACTTTTTATGTTTTATGTGGCAGAATCTCTAAAATCTTATGAAGCAGAGACTCTGATTATGTATATTTGTTTGTGTCTCTAA
This sequence comes from Aquarana catesbeiana, assembly GCF_042186555.1. Taxonomy (NCBI): domain Eukaryota; kingdom Metazoa; phylum Chordata; class Amphibia; order Anura; family Ranidae; genus Aquarana; species Aquarana catesbeiana. The sequence continues at coordinate 417,846,753 of NC_133327.1, forward strand.
ACCCACAATGATGTCGATCATGTCCCTATTACAAGAGGAAATTCTTTCCTGGCATCCACTGTAGCTACCGTACCTACATGATAGAAGTGGATGGGTCTTTCACTGGGAGAACACTGGAGTTTTTAGCAACCTCTAGTCCTCACTGCTGGACTACCAGCCAATGGCCACTAACTCTGACAGTCTGGTTGTAGATAAACGTACTCCATTTCTTTTTTCTTAGCGGATTATGTGTCTCTTCATTAAAGTATATGTAAACCAAAATCTTCTTCTCAGTATGCTTTGGCATGCCTCACTTTATTCAGACTTATAAGCAATTTTTATGAATCTGTTGCAAAAATCTTTTTATGCATCTGTTTGACAGTCCTTGTTTTAGCTTTCCAAGCTTGTTTTAGGTTTAGCAACAGCATTGTCAGCCTGTAAAGTGTACCCATCAATTGACATTTGGGCTGCAACCCAATAGCCAACTGAAAGAGTGTGCATGGCAAGCTGACAATGCAGGCAGCGATTTACCCCTGTCAGCTTGTAGCACAAAGTGCTGTTACTGGCAAGAATCTGTGAAAAATTCACAAAAACCTTATACAGTGATGCAAAACATACTGATAAATAGCCTTTGGGTTTACAATATTAAAATGCTATAACTCATTGTAATAAGTTTGTACATTTGAACATAATTTGTGCGTTCACTAGTTTATTCTGCTGGGGTATGCCTTCTGCTTATTAGTTGACAACTGAAAGCAATGTGTGTATTACTATTACTGAAGTCTTTCATTATTTCTGCAGTGATTTACCATCTATTTATAGCATTCAACTACATTTTCATTTCCAAGTTTTGATGTTACTATTACAGGCAGTCCCTTGGTTATGAAGAAGATCCATTCTATGCATAAAGATAAAATACATTCTGTGTGCAGCAGCCCCCCTAATGCCCTGTACACACAATCGGACATCGATCGGACATTCCAACAACAAAATCCATGGATTTTTTCCGACGGATGTTGGCTTGAACTTGTCTTGCATACACACGGTCACACAAAGTTGTCGGAAAATCCGATCGTTCTGAACGCGGTGACGTAAAACACGTACGTCGGGACTATAAACAGGGCAGTAGCCAATAGCTCTCATCTCTTAATTTATTTTGAGCATGCCTGCCACTTTGTGCGTCGGATTTGTGTACACACGATCGGAATTTCCGACAACGGATTTTGTTGTCGGAAAATTTTATAGCAAGCTCTCAAAGTTTGTGTGTCGGAAATTCCTATGGAAAATGTGTGATGGAGCCTACACACGGTCGGAATTTCCGACAACAAGGTCCTATCACACATTTTCCATCGGAAAATCCTATCGTGTGTACAGGGCATAATACTTACCTGAGCCCCCTCTCGATCCAGGATGGATGGAGGATCTGTGCTGTCCTGTGCCAAACCACTGCACAGAGCAGGTAAGTATATCATGTTTGTTATTTTTATAGAAAAAAAACAAGACTTTACAATCACTTTAGGTTAAGTTGTATGCAAGTTGGAACAGGTAAATTTTATAAGCGTAACGCCAGCCAAAAAAAACATTTTTTATGTTTTTTGGATAGCACAGGGAGGAGTTAACACCCCTGTAATGTTTGTTTTGTTATCTGTGCCCCTGTTCAGAAGATTCACCTCACTTTCTGTCCCTGTGACAATTGGATTTTGAAAGTTGTTGGTTATCGTGGAAATAAGGATTAATGATAAGTGGAGACACCTTTTTCCCATGATAATTCTTACAGGAGTGAATTTCCCTTCCTAGGTGTAGAATTTCTCTCACTTCCTGTTTCTTTTTCTGTTCATAAGTACGAGTTGTTCGTAATTCAGAGACTGCCTGTATTATCTGAGATTTTTGCTCAGACTTCCTCAAAAAACAAACAGCCAGAGCTTACGGACTTTAAAGGTACCAGAGAAGGACTAAACCACATTAAGTACACATAAAAGGTATTTTATTACAAAAACAATTACATATAAAAGAGAATATAGAGCTCATGCTCCTAAACCATCATATGATTGTCGGATAGGCTAGTACATATATACTCCACATATTGTTTCTTTATAAAGCTGGCCAGGAGGTCGACGCGTTTCACAAATAGCTTCCTCCGGACCTCAATTCCTTGACCACAAAGAAACTAGACCCATCTATGAAACAAAATTCACAGTAATTAACTATATAATATACATTATGAAACACAGTATATATAAAATATACTCTATCTCTGCACACCATGCAGCAAAATATGCCTCAAAACAACGGTTTGTTCATAGTGGTACACTAGAGTTGTATCTAGTATTGGAGGAGTGATCAATTACTGGAGGTGTTCTGTTTGAGCTACAGGTAATGTACACTAGAACAAAAAGGAGGGGCGGCTACATATATAGGATGCATTATGTTTCAACTTACCAATTTAAGATATTTTTTTCCTGAAAAAGCAAGAGAATTGTGGTCCTGAAGATTAGTACCCCTGAAAATCGGTATGGTAATTATACTGAAGAACCTGTAACACCCATCAAGACACAATTAATAAACCAATCACCATAGCTTTACCTACTTTATATATGCACCCAACAGCTAGCTGAGAAATCTCCATTCCCCCTACCTACAATACGATAGCATTATTCCACAACCAACTGGGTCAGAAAAAGTATATTATCACGGTATTTCTCTAAGCCGTATCACATAATGGAATCAAGTAGGCTTCAGCCTAAAAATATATATGGCGCACAAAACCTCATCGAAATTCATGCTATCCTTATAATGACATACCACACTAAACTGTTAATTTTCCATATGGGGGACTTCAATCCATCATACTTAATGGCCAAACAATCACTTTTATGAACACTCTTCAAGTAGCACCAGATATCTATTATTTTCTGTGTGTTAAACCTCCTTAGTATACCAAACCATCTGTAACAATAGAGACATTCCTATGCTACTCACTTGATGTATCCATAGAGATTTTCAGCACAAGAGTATAAACAAAGGGGGAAGGAAATCTTTTCATTGCTTACCTCTCCAGTGCACAGCCAGACTCACACAGCCTCCAGCATCACTCCTCTCCCAACCTACACCACTTATAAGTACTGAATGAAGCCTAATCACAGGCTTCTCCAATTTTCAATCTCCACATGCTTGAGTTAATTAGTACTCACCTGTGCTGTCTGAGAGCACATCATTTCCTTCATATGGAGCAGACATACAGTTTCCTCTAGGGGAGGCTTTTCCTCCGAGCATTCCAGGCACAGCATGCAAAATGGCCACTAGGGGCTGCTCCTGCACACCGATGCGATGACAGCCAAAACTCCTGATTAATTATTTAGCCTACACACAAAGCAGGCAAGCCAGTGTCATGTCACTATCCGGAACAGCTGAACACACCAACCCCAAACATGCGCAGTCCGCTCCAGCTCAGATGAGCCAGGCCGTCTAGAGCAGACTACCGTGCATGCGCAGTGAAGGCAGAGGAGTGGCAGATCGGATATGACACACGTCCACAGGGCATTCCCAAACCATAATAAACAAAAAGAAAAGCAAACAAAGCGGACCATTTACACGGCCACCCCGCCCACCACACATTTAATCACTTCAATACCATGCACTTAGACACCTTCCTGCCCAGGCCAATTTTCAGCTTTCAGCACTGTTGCAGTTTGAATGACAATTGCGCGTCCCATACCGTGTAGGATAAACATTATGGGGACTAATTCAGCCCCATGCCTGTCCAAGGAGGTGAAGTTGAGGTGGTGAAATCACGGATCGCCCATAAACAATCATGGAAATATGCCCATGATATACTCCCAAATATAAATATATAACTGTATAAGCATTGATCTGGGTGCTTTGCCTATGGACCATGCTAGGTCTAAGGGGTTATAAACTCATGGTGGGTAATGGCGCGGCTGGCATTGTTTAACCACTTCCCGTCCGGCCTATAGCAGAATGACGGCCAGGCGATGGGTCAGTTATCCTGATATCCTGTTATCATATGACGTCCTTCAGGATAACAGCCGACACGCGCCCGTGGGGGCGCGCATCGTGGCGATTGGTGGTGCGGTGTGTCAGTCGGTGTGTCCAATCACGGCTGATCACAGTGTTAACAGGAAGAGCCGGTGATCGGCTTTTCCTCACTCACGTCTGACAGACGCGAGTAGAGGAGAGCCGATCGGCGGGTCTCCTGACAAGGGGGGATCTACGCTGATTGTTTATCAGCGCAGCCCCCCACGGATGCCCACCCAGGACCACCATCATGCCGCCCAGGACCACCAGGGAAGGGGGCAACATGTGGATGGCCAGGTATGTACACCATGGCCATCCACATATGAAAAAATGTGCACAATACATGCCAATCAGTGCCCACAAATGGGCACTGACTGGCAACATTATGGTCCAGCTAAAAAAAAGTGATGCCCATCAGTGCCACCCATCAGTGTCACCAGTGCCACCTCTCAGTGCCCATCCATGCCCATCAGTGCCCACCTATCAGTGCCACCCATAAGTACCCATCAGTGCCACCCATAAGTACACATCAGTGCCGCCTATGAGTGCCCATCAGTGCCGCCAATAAGTGCCCATCATCAGTGCCACCTCATCGGTGCCACCTTATCAGTGCCCATCATTGAAGAAAACTTACTTATTTACAAAAAAAAGAAACAAAGAAAAACTAGTAAAAAAAAAGTAAAAATCGCAGAGGTGATCAAATACCACCAAAAGAAAGCTCTATTTGTGGGAACAAAATGATAAAAAAATTGTTTGGGTACAGTGTAGCATGACCGCGCAATTGTCATTCAAATTGTGACAGTGCTGAAAGCTGGAAATTGGCCTGGGCAGGAAGGTGTCTAAGTGCCTGGTATTGAAGTGGTTAAATGTGTGGTGGGCGGGGGGGCCGTGTAGATGGTCCGCTCTGTTTGCTTTTCTTTTTGTTTATTATGGTTTGGGAATGCTCTGCGGGCATGTCATATCAGATCTGCCACTCCTCTGCCTTCACTGCACATGCGCGGTCATCTGCTCTGGACGGCCTGGCTCATCTGCACTGGGAGTGGACTGCGCATGTGCGGGGTTGGTCTGTTTGGCTGTTCCGGATGGTGACATGACATTGGCTTGCCTGCTTTGTGTGTAGGCTAAATAATTAATCAGGAGTTTTGGCTGTCACCGCACCGGTGTGCATGAGCAGCCCCTAGTGGCCATTTTGTATGTTGTGCCTGGAATGCTCAGAGGAATAGCCTCTCCTAGAGGAAACTGTATGTCTGCTCCATATGAAGGAAATGATGTGCTCTCAGACAGCACAGGTGAGTACTAATTAACTCAAGCGTGTGGAGATTGCAAATTGGAGAAGCCTGTGATTAGGCATGATTCAGTACTTATAAGTGGTGTAGGTCGGGAGAGGAGTGATGCTGGAGGCTGTGTGAGTCTGGCTGTGCACTGGAGAGGTAAGCAATGAAAAGATTTCCTTCTCCCTTTGTTTATACTCTTGTGCTGAAAATATCTATGGATACATCAAGTGAGTAGCATAGCAATGTCTCCGTTACAGATGGTTTGGTATACTAAGGAGGTTTAACCGCTTGCCGACCAGCCACCGTCATTATACTGCGGCAGGTCGGCACGATTCCGCGAGCCGTCGTAGCTATAAGTCGGTTCCTTCAAGCGGGATTGCAGGCGCGCGTGCGCTGTGCTGCACTGCGGGGGTGCCAATGCTCGTGGCCGACGGTTGCGATGACCGCCGGCCAAGAGCAATCGCAGGCACGAGAGGCAGAACAGGAACATATGTGTGTAAACACACAAATCCCTGTTCTGTGAGGAGAGACAGATTGTGAGTTCCTAATACCTAGGAATCACGATCTGTCATTTCCTCTAGGTCAGTCCCCTACCCCTACAGTTATAAACATACAGGGAACACAGTTAACCCCTTCCCTGCCAGTGACATTTTTACAGTAATCAGTGCATTTTTATAGCACTGATTGCTGTATAAATGCCAATGGTTCTAAAATTGTGTCAAAAGTGTCCGAAAAAAAATAATAATAAAAATACTATATATCTATCCCCTATTTTGTAGACGCTATAACTTTTGCGCAAACCAATCAATATACGCTTATTGTGATTTGTTTTACCAAAAATATGTAGAAGAATACATATCGGCCTAAACTGACAAAAAATTTGCTTTTTTAAAAAAAAAAAATGGGGATATTTATTATAGCAAAATGTACAAAATATTGTGTTTTTTTTCAAAATTGTCGCTCTTTTTTTGTTTATAGCGCAAAAAATAAAAAGCGCAGAGATGATCAAATACCACCAAAATAAAGCTCTATTTGTGGGAAAAAAAGAAGTCAATTTTGTTTGGATGCAGTGTCGCACGACCGCGTAATTGTCAGTTAAAACGATGCAGTGCCGAATCGCAAAAAATGGTCTGGTCATTCAGCAGCCAAATCTTCCAGGGCTGAAGTGGTTAACACATGGAATATAATATATTTCTGGTGCTACTTGAAGGCGGACATTATTTTAGGTGAGTGCTCATAAAAGTGATTGTTTGGCCATTATGTATGATGGATCAAAGTCTCCCGTATGGGAAATTAACAGTTTAGTTTGGTATGTCATTATAAGGATAACATGAATTTTGATGGGGTTTTGTGTGTCTTTTATATTTATAGGTTGAAGCCTACTTGATTCCATTATGTGATACGGCTTAGAGAAATACCGCAATAATATATTTTTTCTGACCCAGTGGAATACTGCTATTGTATTGTAGGTAAGGAGAATGGAGATCTCTCAGCCCGCTGTTGGGTGCATATATAAAGTAGGTAGAGCTATGGTGATTGGTTTATGAATTGTGCATTGATGGGCGTTACAGGTTCCTCAGTATAATTACCATAACGAATTTTAGGATTTTTACTAATCTTCAGGACCACCATTCTCTTGCTTTTTCAGAAAAATAATATCTTAAATTGGTAAGTTGAAACATAATACATCCTATATATGTAGCCGTCCCTCCTTTTTGTTCTAGTATACATTACCTGTAGCTCAAACAGAAAACGTCCAGTAATTGATCACTCCACCAATACTAGATACAACTAGATATATATATAATTGATATATACTGTGTTGCATGATGTATATTTTGTATAATATATAATTACTGAATTTTGTTTCATAGATAGGTCAGTTTCTTTGTGGTCAAGGAATTGAGGTCCTGAGGAAGCTGTTTGTAAAACGCGTCGACCTCCTGGCCAGCTTTACAACGAAACAATATGTGGAGTATATATGTACTAGCATATACAACAATCATATGTTTTTTAAGAGCACAAGCTCTATATTCTATTTTATATGTAATCGTTTTTGTAATAAAATACCTTTTTTGTGAACTTAATGTGGTTTAGTCCTTCTCTGGTACAGTTAAAGTCTATAAGCTCTGGCTGTTTGTTTTTTACTATATCTATTCTGAATGAGGTATCAATATTTAAGCCAGTTTTCTATAATATATTTGCTTAGACTTCCTCCTTAATTTTTCTTACTTTTATGTAAGCACCTACCTGTGCTTAAAAACTACTAGGAAAGTTAGTAGATCATAGTAGATCCTCTCTCCTACACAGCGCATTCTCTTGCAGACAAAGATACCCCCAGAGTTTTTCAATCTCTGCAGGCTAGCATTTCTTGGTTTCTTCCTCAAATATAGACAGACACTTTGTGATGGCAGTTGCTTCCTCTATAAAAAGCAGAATATAAACATAGGCATACTTAGGTCTGATTAAGCCAACTTGTCAGGAACAAATAGTACCCTTTCATAGCCAAGCTGGCTTTCCCAGTGTTTCTCTAACAAGCTAGAAAATGCATATATGTAATCTGCCTAATTCCTAACTTACCCTTTATGGTCCTAGTAACAGTTTTTTATTATGTTACTCATTACACGTTCATACACTGTTTCTTTACATGCCTGTCCGATGTTGCCCCTGCATGGGCAAACCATGGCTTGTTATGATTCTTGAAACTTCAATAAAAATATTGAAACAGAAAATGCATATACAGTATCTGGCAAAAGTGAGTACACACAACAGTGAAAAAAATACACTTTGCTAAAATGTAAAGTAGTGAGTGTACAGCTTGTATAACAGTGTAAATTTGCTGTCCCCACAAAATAACTCATAAAACATATAATAAAATATTTTCAAAAATGTGAGGGGTGTACACACTTTTGTGAGATACTGTATGTAGACCATTAAACAGATGTTGAATACCGTGATCTGCTTGTGTTTTAGTGGATAGACAGTGTAGGATTTTCATCTTCATCCACTGTGAATATGTGTGACTAAGGTCAGCGCAGCATATACAAGGGCAAGTTATTTACTGAATTGAAAGACCACTGACACTTGACCAATGTCCCTGGCTTGAATGAAAAAAAAACATTATAATGTCCTACTACAGTCATGCAAACACAAAACAGATAGGTGTACAACGATTTCAAATTTTACAGCCCATACTTTCACTGTGTAAGCCATTTTCTGACCTGCAGACACGTATGCAATATTACAGAGCATGACATTCTCCCTTTATTTTGTGATAGCTTTAAGATGCCGTAGCACAGCTACTCCCATCACCAAATCAGATGTTTTAGTGGACATTTAAAGAACTCCCATTTTTGCTGTCAAAAGAAACAACTTTTCATTCATCTACCCCTAGGTGGGACAATTGTGTTGATTTACTAAAGGCGAACAGGCTGCTCACTTTGCAAGGGAATGTTCCCTTAGCTTAGTGAATGTGGTGGTAAATCACTTTGCTAAGAATACGTATCTATGTACAAGCAAAATAATAAAAAAAAACATGTTTGCTTGCACAAGATTGGATAATGGAAGTCAGCAGAATGTCACCTAATGCACTAAGCTAATCGCAAAATTACAGTTTTTTTCAAAATGACATGGTGTGACAGAAAGTATTGCAACTACCGCCATTTTATTCTCTGGGGTGTTAGAAAAAAACTGTGTAATGTTTGGGGGTTCTACGTAATTTTCTGGCAAAAAAAACAAACTGTTTTTAACTTGTAAACAACAAATCTCAGAAAGAGGCTTGGTCCTTAAGTGGTTAAATTGGATGTGCTCTACCTTGTGTGCAGCTATTTATTTATATTAAAACTATTGTGCATAGTTTGTTTTCTTCTTTTGCTAACAAATGCAGTTCCAAATGATTATTAAAGAGTAATGTCTATATTAAACTTCTTTTTTTATGAGGCTATAGAGTTCTAATTATCTATGTCCATTCTTGAATCATACTAAACTATTATGCAGGTCTAGTTGTACTCAGCACAATGGCTCAGTGGTTTGCACTAATGAACAAGGCACTTAGGTCATGAGTTCAAATCCCAACCATGCTAACACCCTGCGTGTTCACTAGTGTTTGATTATTTTTGTTCTCCAAACAATAATACTTTTGCTAAATAACGGATAACAGATCCGACTTGTTTCTGTCATAAAATTTGGCAAATTAGTAATTTTTCTTCATAAATTTTGGCCAAAAGTTATACTGCTACATGTATTTGGTAAAAATAACCCAAATTAGTGTATATTATTTGGTCTTTGTGAAAGTTATAGAATCTACAAACTAAAAATTGATCACACCTGATGTACTGAAGGCATATCTCATTTCCTGAGACACAAGTCAGGAATGTACAAATACCCCCCAAATGACCCCTTTTTAGAAAGTAGACATTCCAAGGTATTAAGTAGCATGGTGAGTTTTTTAAGTTGTGTTTTTTCCACAACTCTTTGCAAATAGAACAGTTTTTTTTCCTCTTTTTTTTTTTTATACAAATTGTCATATTAACAGGTTATTTCTCTCACAGAGCATATGCATACAACAAATTACACATACGAAGGCCCTTCAGATGTTCTTTGAGCGTAAATTGCACATCTCATTTCTCAACCTCCTATTACACCTTTGAAGGCCCTGGACCACCAGGACAATGGAATTGCCCACAAAATGACCCCATTTTGGAAAGCAAACACCCCAACGTATAATCTATGAGGAATAATGAGTCTTTTTAATGGATCTTTTTTTTCAGAAGTTTTTGAAAAATTCCCCTTTTCCCATTTCCCATTTCTAAGATATTTCCAACACAGCAAATACATAGCAAAAATGAAGCCCCAAAATACATTCTGCTACTCCTCCTGAGTATGGCGATACCACATGTGTGAGACTTTTACACAGCTTAGCCACATATGGAGGCCCAACATCCAAGTAGCACCATCAGGCGTTCTAGGAGCATAATTTACATATATAATTGTCAGGGATGGGCTCAGCTCTTCCTTCTCAAAGCTGGCCGCTCAGCTGTCAGCTTTTACCAGTTCCTATCTCTCCACAGTGATTCACCTGTTGATGATATCCTGTTCGTCAGTCCTGCCTACTTAAGACATCCAGTCCAGATGATCTCTGCCTTTGCCTTGGTCACATCTCTAGAGACGCTCTCCTGTGTTCCTGTTAAAGACTTGCTTGGCTGACATTCCCTCTGGCTCCAGATCTTGCTTGCTGTTCTACTATGCTCATCTCTGGCTCCCTGACGTTTTGGCTTGTCTATCTGTTCCGATTCCTGAACTCTGGCTATGTTTTGACTATGTTTACTCGGTTTACCTTTTTTTTATTATCATTAAACAAGTGTGATTTACTGTATTTATGTCTTAGTCTGATTCATGGTTTCTGACAAAAATTTCCTGGCAACCTATCATTTTTGAAGGCCCTTCATATTTCTAACACATAGCATGTACATACCAAGAATTACAATCCAAAATAAATTCTATTGCGGAAAGGGTAAAAAAATAAAAAGTATTACCTGTGCTTTTAGTAGTGTCCACAGAGGAGAGCACTGGTCCAGGCAGCAGGCAGGGATGTGCTTAGTGACAGCACTAGTAATTATTCAGGCAGCAGGCAGGAATATTGTCTATAGTCAGCACAAGGATATTGTCAGCACAGCCAAAGCATTTGTCCATAGAAATTGTTCAGGCAGACACAGCCATAATATTGGTCCTAGTACACTGTTACCTGCAGACACTCATTATTGTACCGCTCTCCAGCCCTTCATAAACATACTGCCTGCCTCTTGCTACAGCTAACTATTTGCATAGTCCAGGTAGCAGGCAGAGGTGTGGTCTGTTCGGGTGGCAGGCAGAGGCATGATGGCAGTAAGTCAGAAGCAGGCTGAAGGCCGCAATCAGGTAAGACCTGTGCACAGGGGTAGAGCCTTCGCCCACCCAAATCTCTATGAAGCCTCCGGACTCCAGACCCTAATCCGGCAATTACGAAACCCGGAGAAAACAAAAATAGTTTCCTCCATCCGGAAAAACAATTCTGGAGCCCCTCACATATGTGAGACCCCTGTGTACTAGAGTAGCAGTGCAACAGATCAGTCCAAGCGGTAGGCAAAAGCACAGTCCATAAAACAGGCCAGGGTCAGTTCACGTGCAAGCAGTCCAAGTGGTAGGCAGAAGCGTAGTTGATAAAACAGGCCAGGGTCAATTCACATGGAAGAAGTCCAAACGGTAGGCAGAGGCATAGTCAAAAAACAGGCCAGGGTCAGTTTACGTTGAAGCAGTCCAAACGGTAGGCAGATGCATAGTAAAAAAACAGGCCAGGGTCAGTTCACGTGGAAGACAGTGGCATTGTTATTTAGGGAAGCATGGAAAATGGTCAGCACAGATCAAGAAAATGGGGAAATGGTTAAAAATGTGGGCTAATATTTTAGGGATGCATGATAAAGTTAGAAGCATTCACCAATGCAAAGGCCAGGTTGGGAGGGACACTGGGGACAATGGTAGCTGGTATCTCTTCGAAATCCTCTTTTGCTGCACACGTGACTTTTTTTTGTCGTCTCCGGCCTGCTTCAGATGGTGGAATGTTGTACTGGAAGTGGCGCTCATGAAGTCGGCTAACAGCATCAGAGCGAAGGTCTTCTAGAGGGGTCTTTGTTGACAGATGAGGGACGTGACAAATTCTTCTATGAATTATAGGAAGGGGGCGGTGCTTTCTGTGGATTTGGTGTATTCTATGTAGGAATTATAAATGGCCAAATGGGTGAGATAAATTGCTACCTTCTTGTACCAGAATCTGGACCTCTTTATTGACAAATAGGGCTGAATCATTTGATTATTGAAATCCCCTCCCCATGTAGATTGTAATCTTGGACACATGTTGGCTTTTCATTGGGACCTCGTCTTCTTTGAACCTCAATTGTAGTGTCATCATGGATGGTAGACAACATGTGCATGTTCCTGTTATCCTTCCACCTCAAGGGCAGCACTTCGTTGCATCCCAATGTTGCTCTTCCCCCTTCACAGCCTCTCTCACAGAGCTTGTAAAATTTGACTCCGTATCCGGCCCTTTTGCTAGGAATGTATTGTTTGATTTCTAGCCAGCCTGAAAAGGGTACCAGGGACATTTAGCCACTGTTCACACCGGTGCAACTTGTCATGCGATTTGACAGTTCCAAATCACATGACAAGTCGCACCCTATTGTCAGCAATGGAACCGTTCAAATCAGTGCAACTCCGACTTTGCGGTGCTGAATTTGATTTGAAAAAAAAGGTTCCAGCACCATTTTTTTGCGAATTTAAGTGCGACTTGCATAGACATATGTGCATGAAGTGGCACAGCTGTCAGCCAATTAGCACCTGAAATCACGCTGACCTGCTACTTTGAAATCGTACTTCAAGTGAAGTAGCAGCAATGTGAACCAGGGCTTAAATATGTGTGCAGGATCACACCAGACTTATATATCCATCTCTGCCCCAAAACACAGTTATAGATTCGGTGCAAACCCACACGCGCTTTATTTATAATGTAATTTCTTGGGTTTCCATTATGTGAAACCCATTAAATAACTTGTGAAAAAGAAACTATAACACCACAACAGAGAAGAAAATACAAGCCTCTAGCCAGGCAGCGGCATATTTGGGATTCGAGCCCCGAACAACCCCAGCGCTGCTAGGCAGAAGTGCTAACCAGTTAGCCACTGTGCTGCCACATGGATTGAGCCACTATTTCTGTTGTGTCAAACTGTCCTAAGTCCCAAGAGTGCAATAAGTTGATCAATGCAAATGTACTCTGGAAGGACGGAGAACCACTGAACAACCTGTTTGTGTGATGTGCCATCTGTTTTGAAGGCTGGGTATGGCTGATTACTGTCAGCATGATGCTATAGAACCATCTCTAATTTTGGTGCTTTTTACTTGGTTAGAGGATGCAATTGGTGCTGGTGGGGAATTCACAAGGCTGACTATTGTCCTTGCCCATGGAAAATATATGGCACAATTTGCAATGGTGGTGGAACCCTCCACATAAATACTGCATTTCTTTGGACATATATCTATAGGTGGTGGAATGACATCAGTCAGGAGTTCTGTTTCTTGATGTATTCTGTGATATTTGGTGGTTCTTGGTGTGCGAGTGTAGAATAGTGGTGTTATCCTCTGAATTTTGGGATTGACATTTTGATCTAGATTTATCATGTTGGTACACATATCATTTTAGGGTGAAAATTATGATAATTTGGAAATACTAGCCAACACACAACTGAGCAAAAAGAGTGAGAGCGAGAAATATATTTTCCCAAAACATGAAAACATTACACATTAACAGCATTATTAAAAACAAAAAAGGAATAAGAAGCAATATAAAAACCAAGCAAGGACATTTTTTTTACAGAATTAAACAGTTCATCTCAAAATGAAAATGTATGTTTTTGTGGAAGTAACAATTGTACAATTAGAATCAATGGTTGAAACTTGCATTTGGCTATATAACGCAAATTTTCACGTCCGCGAATGCATGTTTGTCATTCACAAATTTGCGAATTTACTATAGCGCTTGGTTAAAAATGAATGAGAGTAGAATTGTGACTATTTTGCTTGTTTTAACATGCGCACTTGTGCTGGTACACAGTCGTAGAAAGAGGGAGAATTTATCTCTTCTCAGACTTTCAATGATATTTCAGTTTATACATCAACTTTTTAAGCAGTTTAAAAGCAGCTTATCTTCAAACAATATACCACATTATTTAAGAACCATATAGGCTATCATATCATGCTTAAAACATTATTTCCATGTGCAATTTCCGTGCCTCCACCTTGACTACTGATTTAGACAGTCGCTATTGTCTGTGACCTATAGTGAATTCGGTTTCGAGACCACTTTTTCGCAAATGCTATAGTGAATTTCATTTTCGCGTAAATGTACCCGGTTTTATCCGTTTGTGACTATGCATTTGCCTCATAGGCGCTATAGTAAATAAACCCCATAGACTTTGAGAACATACAAACTCACTTCAGCAGGTGGGAGCTGAATAGATGACCCCAGTGTATCAATTATTAATCACAAAGAGTAATAATGTGGAGTAACAGATGGGAAGGTTGATAGATTATTAAAGGTGAACTCCTAAATGATTGCTTTATTTTATCTTATAATAATGGCGTCTACCATATGCAGACAAAAATATTTTCTAAATGGCACACCTATTCCTATCCAGCTGATGATGCATCAATATAATATAGAAGAAGAATAGGACACTATTAAAGTGTTTGTTAACCCCCCCAAAAAATTGATTTCCTGGTCCCTTAAAGCTGATTACACAGCACAGTGCTGGTGTTGTGTAATCTGCCCCCCTCTAAACTGTAAAAAAAAAACCTCCCTGAACCCTCCACTTCCTGTATGCCCTCTCTATACAGACCACGAAAATCAAGGCTACTAAGCCCTGATCACCATTGTCTAATTGCATCCCTCCGTCATATGCTGCTGTCCCCTCTGCTCTCCTCTCTCCCCCTCACCCACTCCTTCCTGCCTGTCATCTTGTGTCTGTGTGTCTCTGTCTCCGTCCCGCCTCCGCCGCTATTAGTAAAATTTTAAATTGTAAATGGACACTGCCAGCCCCTCTATGATATCCTGGCATACCACACTGTAGTAGTCTTTTATAAAAACAAGCGCTGTAAATACTGTTTTAGAGCTGTCTTCAGGTTGGTCACGCGACTCTCGACCAGGTTTCCAGGGCTACTGCAGGAGAGGCTTAGTGGCCACGTGATCTCCCCAGCAGACGTCAGAGGGAGATCACGGCCCCTGCTGCAGAAGCCATCCATCGGATGTATACAGTGGCCGCGAGTCACAAGTCCGGCCAGAAGATCGATGTAAATCGGCATTTACATTTTTTTATAAAAGACTGCTGCAGTGTGCTCTGCAAGGCTCTAATAGAGGGTCTGGCAGTGTTTCTATTCTATGGCTTAACACTTTAAGTAAAACCTATCTGTAGGTCTCAGGAGAGACACCCAGCCCTGGTTAGAATGTGGATGAATTACTTGAAATGCAAATGATAAGCAAAACGGATTACTTTGTAAGCATTCCTATTATGCAAAACATTTACTTATTTATAACAAGCCATTCCCATTTTGATGTGTGGCATGAGACACAGGGAAACACCAAAATGTATTTAGACAAAAGGTGGTCAAGGCAAACACATACTGATAGATAAAAACCACAAGCAGTTCTATTCCCACAGCAAAAATAAATGAACAGCATTACTGTTTACTTGACTATGTGTTGACTATCGGTAATGTGCATAACATATATTAAACAATCACTATTCACTTTGCAGTGTAAATAGACACTTAACAGAAATTCTAACAATTATTACAAGAGAACGTCATTTCATCGGTGCTGTTGTCAAGCTACTCAGAACTACCTAGGTGATTAACAGTGTTGACTGTTACACTTTCAGGGTCATAATCCTTACTAAGGCTTGCAGTGATCCATCAATCAGAGTAAGGATCCTTTCAGATGAGTGGCGTCCATTTTGATCAGCAGAGGTTTTCTAAACATATCTCCCCTGCTGCATTGGAGCAAAATTAAACAAATGTCACTTTTGATTGTTAAGTTTTCTTCTCTACATCTTGTAATGGATCCATGTTAGGTCTAAGAGCAGGTGGAAGTAAATGGAAATGCATCCACTTACATCTTTTTACCTCTGATCCATCACGTTTACGTCTGAAAAAAACGGACAAGGATTCAAACCTTTTCGGTTTCTTTTTTTTTTTTCAACCTAGACAGACTTAGAGATAGTCAGATGTAAACTAATGCACATCCGTTTACTTCTACCTCCCCATAACCTAGCATTGAGATTTGGTACAGATCCGACTTAAAAAATGGACAGGCAGATCTGATTGGAACACTTGTCTGAAAGAACCCTTACCTTACAAGAATCAATGTTACTTGTCTGTTGATGTCAAGGGCAGGAGGTGTGGGGTATGACTGAGTTATGGTGTTACAGAGATGATGCAATTTGGGGAACAGCACCAAAGAAATCATAACAAGTATTATGCAGATTCCAAGCAAGTTCTCAGAATTAGACATTAGTCAGGTGCCATCCACAACAAAAACTGTCAAGAAGGCCCATGTCTCTGCATGCAGCCTTTGTGAAGGTATGACATGCAACATTTGTGGTATGAGGTTTTCTGATGTATAGTGTAACAAATTAGTGTTTTATTTAAGGAAATTTTTTTTTTTTTACAAAAACAGCTTTGGGGACAAGTCGCAGCACAATAAGAGCCAAAAAAAAGAACTGAAAAAAACATGTTCTCCACCTTTAACCACCTGACCTCCGGAAGCTTTTACCCCCCCCTTCATGACCAGAAAATGTTTTGCTTTTCAGCACTGTGCTACTTTAACTGGCAATTATGTGGTTGTGTAACACTGTACGCAAATTAAAAGGTTTGTAACCATAAAAAAAAAAATATTATATATATATATATATATATATATATATATATATATATATATATATATATCTATCTATATATATCCTGTTCCTGTAAAGCATGTTATACAGCACAGCGCTTGTGCTGTGTCATTTGGCATCTAAAATACCTGGCTGATTCTGCCCTTCCCTTAGTAAACTGACCCCGGTTTTTCATGGCTGCTGAGCCCTGACACCATGGTCAGTTTACGTGCCTCCATCATTCGCAGCTCTCCCCTGTCCTCCTCTCTCTGTCTGTCGGCTCCGCTCCGCTCCCTGGCCCTCGCCTCCTGCTGCAATCATAACTGAGTGTTCTTGTACAATCCCCTCTGTTATATTATATTATGTTCCCCAGTGTACAGGTGATACTCGAAAAATTTGAATATTGTGAAAAAGTTCATTTATTTCACTAATGCAACTTAAAAGGTGAAACTAATATATGAGATAGACTCATTACATGCAAAGCAAGATAGCTGAAGCTGTGATTTGTCATAATTGTGATGATTATGGCTTACAGCTCATGAAAACCCCAAATCCACCATCTCAGAAAATTAGAATATTGTGAAAAGGTGCAATGTTTTAGGCTCAAAGTGTCCCACGCTAATCAGCTAATTAAGCCATAACACCTGCAAAGGGTTCCTGAGCCTTTAAATGGTCTCTCAGTCTGGTTCAGTAGGAATCACAGTCATACGAAAGACTGCTGACCTGACAGTTGTGCAGAAAGCCATCTTTGACACCCTCCATAAGGAGGGAAAGCCTCAAAAGGTAATTGCAAAAGAAGTCGGATGTTCCCAAAGTGCTGTATCAAAGCACATTAATAGAAATTTATGTGGAAGGGAAAAGTGTGGAAGAAAAAGGTGCACAAGCAGCAGGGATGACCGCAGCCTGGACAGGATTGTTAGGAAAAGGCCATGGAAAAGTGTTGGGGACTGTCACAAGGAGTGGACTGAGGCTGGAGTCAGTGCATCAAAAGCCACCACACACAGACGGATCCTGGACATGGGCTTCAAATGTCATATTCCTCTTATCAAGCCACTCCTGAAAAAACAACGTCAGAAGCATCTTACCTGGGCTAAAGAAAAACAGACCTGGTCTGTTGCTCAGTGGTCCAAAGTCCTCTTTTCTGATGAGAGCAAATTTTGCATCTCATTTGGAAACCAAGGACCCAGAGTATGGAGGAAGAATAGAGAGGCACACACTGCAAGATGCTTGAAGTCCAGTGTGAAGTTTCCACAGTCTGTGTTGATTTGGGGAGCCATGTCATCTGCTGGTGTTGGTCCACTGTGCTTCATTAAGTCCAGGGTCAACACAGCCGTCTACCAGGAAATTTTGGAGCACTTCATGCTTCCTTCCGCTGACGAGCTCTATGAGGATGCTGACTTCATTTTCCAGCAGGACTTGGCACCTGCCCACACTGCCAAAAGCACCAAAACTTGGTTCAATAACCGTGGGAATTGTGTCTTTGATTGACCAGCAAACTCGCCTGACCTGAACCCCATAGAGAATCTATGGGGCATTGCCAAGAGAAAGATGAGAGACATGAGACCGAACAATGCAGAAGAGCTGAAGGCCGCTATTGAAGCATCCAGGTCTTCCATAACACCTCAGCAGTGCCACAGGCTGATAGCTTCCATGCCACACCACATTGAGGCAGTAATTGCTTCAAAAGGGGCCCAGACCATGTACTGAGTACATATGCATGCTTATACTTTTCAGAGGTCCGATATTGTTTTATGTACAATCCTTGTTTTATTGATTGCATGTAATATTCTAATTTTCTGAGATTGTGGATTTGGGGTTTTCATGAGCTGTAAGCCATAATCATCACAATTATGAAAAATCACGGCTTGAACTTGAATCTTGCTTTGCATGTAATGAGTCTATCTCATATACGGTATTAGTTTCACCTTTTAAGTTGCATTAGTGAAATAAATGAACTGTGCACGATATTCAAATTTTTCGAGTATCACCTGTATATGTGTTTTGTAAAAAATAGGCCGCTGTATACCTTATTTTGTAGCGCCGCTCTGCACTCACGTGATCAGCTGCCTCTCTTCTACTCCTAGCTGATATCAGCAGGGGATTCTCAGCCCCTCCCACTGTAGCTGTCAGTTCGAGAGAGGAGAGAGCCAGCCGGTCACGTGAGCGCAGAGCGGCACTATAAAATAAGGTATATAGCAGCTTATTTTTTACAAAACACATAAACTGGGGCACATCACAGAGGACAACAGAGGAGATTGTAGCAAGAACACTCGGTGGCTTAACAACCACTTTCAATTTAAAAAAAAAAAAATCTCACACAGATATTCTTTGGTGGTATTTGATCACCACTTGTGTTTTCATTTTTTATTATATAAAGAAAAAGACCGAAAATATAAAACAAAAACCCAAATAAAACAATATTTTCTATTTTCTGTTATAAACATATCCAATTAAATCTAATTTCTTCATAAATTTAGGCCAAAATGTATTCTGCTACATGTCTTTGGTTAAAAAAAAAAATCCCAATAAGTGTATGTTAATGGATATGTGTGAAAGTTTTAAAGTCTACAAACTCTGTGTATATTTGAAAAATGATCAATCCTGATATATCTCATTTCTTGTGGCCCCAAAATGCCAGGACAATACAAATACCGCCCAAATGACCCCTTTTTTAGGAAAGTAGACAGTCCTAAGTATTTAGTAAGAGGCATGGCGAGTTTTTCGAAGTTGTAAAGTAGTTTTTGTCATAATTTTTTGGAAATTTAAGAAATTAAATGAATTTCCTTTTTACATACTGTCACCATTTTTTTTTATTACATTTTTTAAAACAATTTTTTCTTACTTAACATTTTTGTTTTCTTTTTCTCCGGTCATCAGAGTAGCTCAGTGTCCAAAGTGACACTGTACCAATCGGGGGGAGGGGGTTTGGGTGATCAGGGATTTTTTTTTGTACAATGTTATTGCTTATACAGTGATGATCACTGTATAAGCCATAGTTTTAAAGAGGAAGTAAACCCTTATGGGTTTTACTTCCGCTTTATTCCCCTGCATAGTAAAAGCATAATGGGCTAGTATGCATAGCATACTAGCCCATTATGTTGCACTTACCTGCAAATGAAGCCCACGCTGTCTGTGATGTCCCCACTGGTGACTGCATCCATCTTCACCCCTCTTCCTTCCGGAGCCGTGGACTCCGACTCTGAGACTGGCCAGAGTCGCGTGACGTCTTTACTGCGAAAGCGCGGGAGCCGACGGTCATGGCACGGGCCCCATAGAAATGATCGTGCCCTTTCTTTAGTGCGCATGTGCCGATGACGTCGGTGCAAACGTTTATGGTAAAGGGGATATTTAGGAGATATTTCCAGTACCTACAGGTAATCCTTATTATAGGCTTACCTGAAGGTAAAAGTGGTGTGTAAGGGTTTACAACCACTTTAACTGTCATGAATGGGTTTACTATTTATGAACAGCTTGTTTATGGTTGTGATCTGTGATTGGCTACAGCTAATCTCATGGTACAGGTAGCCACGTACCATGTGACTGCTGTGGGCCAATTACAGATCACAACAATAAGCAAGCTGTTCATGAATAGAAAGATATTCATGACAGGTTGTTTACATTGTTATCATGTGAACACTATACCAATCTTAGCGATCACGTGATACCTGGTTACCATTAACATTAATCCACTGTGTCTACCGGACACAACAGTCAAAAGAGGAGTGCACTGCACGCTCCTAACCTGGGAGAGGCACAATCATATATACAGTATCCCACAAAAGGGAGTACACCCCTCACATTTTTGTAAATATTTTTACTTTATATATGACAACACTGAAGAAATGACACTTTTCTACAATGTAAAGTAGTGAGTGTACAGCTTGTATAACAGTGTAAATTTGCTCTCCCTTCAAAATAACTCAACACACAGCCATTATCTCTATCATGTCTAAACCGCTGGCAACAAAAGTGAGTACACCCCTAAGTGAAAATTTCCAAATTGGGCCCAAAGTGTCAATATTATGTGTGGCCACCATTATTTTCCAGCACTGCCTTAACTCTCTTGGACATGGAGTTAACCAGAGCTTCACAGGTTGCCACTGGGGTCCTCTTCCACTCCTCCATGATGACATCACAAGGCTGGTGGATTTTAGAGACCTTGCGCTCCTCCACCTTCCGTTTGAGGATGCCCCACAGATGCTCAAAAGTGTTTCGGTCGGGAGACATCCTTTGCCCTCAGCTTCTTTAGCAAGGCAGTGGTTGTCTTGGAGGTGTGTTTGGGGTCATTATGTTGGAATACTGCTCTGTGGCCCATTCTCTGAAGGGAGGAGATCATGCTCTGCTTCAATATGTCACAGTACATGTTGGCATTCATGGTTCCCTCAATGAACTGTAGCTCCCCAGTGCCAGCAGCACTCATTCAGCCCCAGACCATGACACTTCCACCACCATGCTTGACTGTAGGCAAGACACCTGTCTTTGTACTCCTCACCTGGTTGCCGCCACACACGCTTGACATCATCTGAACCAAATACGTTTATCTTGGTCTCATCAGGGCACAGAACATGGTTCCAGTAATCCATGTCCTTAATCTGCTCGTCTTCAGCATACTGTTTGTGGGCTTGCTTGTGCATCATCTTTAGAAGAGGCTTCCTTCTGGGACGACAGCCATGTAGACCAATTAGATGCAGTGTGCGGCGCATGGTCTGAGCACTGACAGGCGGACCCCCTACCCCGTCAACCTCTGCAGCAATGGTGGTAGCACTCGTACATCTATTTCCCAAAGACAACCTCTGGATATTATGCTGAGCATGTGCACTCAACTTCTTTGGTCGACCATGGCGAGGCCTGTTCTGAGTGGAACCTGTCCTGTTAAACTGCTGTATGGTCTTGGCCACGTCCTGCAGATCAGTTTCAGGGTCTTGGCAATCTTCTTATAGCCTAGGCCATCTTTATGTAGAGCAACAATTCTTTTTTTCAGATCCTCAGAGAGTTCTTTGCCATGAGGTGCTTGTTGAACTTCCAGTGACCAGTATGAGAGTGAGAGCGATAACACCAAATTTAACACACCTGCTCCCCATTCACACCTGAGGCCTTGTAACACTAACGAGTCACATGACACCGGGGAGGGAAAATGGCTAATTGGGCCCAATTTGGACATTTTCACTTAGGGGTGTACTCAGTTTTGTTTCCAGCGGTTTAGACATTAATGGCTGTGTGTTGAGTTATTTTTAGAGGACAGAAAATTTACGCTGTTATTCAAGTTGTACACTCACTACTTTACATTGTAGCAAAGTGTCATTTCTTCAGTTTTGTCACATGAAATAAAATAATATATATTAAATATAATATATAATAAAATATTTACAAAAATGTGAGGGGTGTAACTAATTTTTGTGAGATACTGTATATACGCGACTGAGCCTGCAGCTGCCACCCCGCCGCAATAAATCTACTGTGGCAGGGCAGCAAGTGGTTAAAGCATATCTATAGTCCACATTTAAAATCATATCATATCCACATTAATCTGAACAATATTAAAGTTTGAAAACTTACATTTTTGAAGAATCCCGCACATTTAATTTCTTTAATTCTGTGACATATTCACTATGCCCTATGAGTGGGCACTGATGTATCACAGAATTCACAGAGCTTGCCTTCTGAACTACAGAGATGCTACAAGGAGAAATTTCAGGAGGCAGAGTCGGTACAGGAATCTCTGATTGCAGGCAGCAAAGCACCATTAGATATGTAGTCTATAGAAATCGAATTACCAGAGAAGATGTTGCAAAGCATTCAGGGAATCCAGGAAGTTTGAAAGAAATGGTAAGCAGACAGTAATCACTTACAACATGAAAGGAGATTTTTCAGGTAAGTTTATAGTGGATTGTCAAAAATAACTATTGTTTGCATTGCTGTTACAATTATGATGTTATAAAATTTTATTGCATACAGTGATAATTTAACTCCTAAAAATGCACTAAAAATGAAAATAGCTGCTTGCAATCCAAGATGAATATAAACAAACTAAGTGCTCATGTACACTACAGCTTCTAAACTTAAGTTTAGGAGCTTTTGGCATTTTTTTCCCCATGTCCATGAACACATAGGCTTTTACAAGACTTTAGAAGCTGCTGCAGTTAGGGGAGGTTCAATCACCCTCTCCTGAACGCGGAAGAGTCTGTGTGTACATAAGCCGGGACAGTAGGCGCGCGCGCCCGCTGCACAGCGGGGGTGCCAATGCTCGTGACCGGTGGTTGCGATGACTGCCAGCCACAAGCGATCGCAGGCACGAGAGGCAGAACAGGGACGTGCGTATGTAAACATCCCAGTTCTGTGAGGAGAGGCGAGAGAGAGATTGTGAGCTCCTACGAGCTGGGAACCACAATCTCTCATCTTCTATAGTCAGTCCCATCCCTTTCAGTTAGAATACATACATAGGGAACACAGTTCGTCGGTTCGTGCAAGAAGTGTAGCCGGCGCCCGCAGGTCCTGCGGTCTCGATGTCCGCTGGTAACCTGTGATTGCGGTGGGGAGAGGCAGAATGGGGAACTGCCTATGTAAACAAGGCAATTCCCCATTCTGCCTAGTGACATGACAGAGATCTACTGTTCCCAGTGATCGGGAACAGTGATCTTTGTCATGTTCCTGGCAGCCCATCTCTCCTACAGTTAGAACACACCTAGAGAACACACTTAACCCCTTGAATGCCCCCTAGCATTAACCCCTTCCCTGCCAGTGATATTTATACAGTAATCAGTACATTTTTATAGCACTGATCCTGTCAAAAGTGTCTGCCATAATGTCGCAGTCTCAATAAAAAACGCAGAACGCCACCGTTACTAGTAAAAAAAAAATAAACATAAAAATGCCATAAATGTATCCCCTATTTTGTAGACGCTATACCTTTTGCGCAAACCAATCAATATACGCTTTTTGCAATTTTTATTACCAAAAATATGTAGAAGAATGCATATCGGCTTAAACTGAGGAAAATATAAGCTTTTTTTTAAAAAAAAAACTGGGGCTATTTATTACAGCAAAAAGTACAAAATATTGTGTTTTTTCAAAATTGTCGCTTTTTTTTTTTCAGCAGAGATGATCAAATACCACCAAAAGAAAGCTCTATTTGTGGGAAAAAAGGATGTCAAATTTGTTTGGGTAACCAACCGTGCAATTGTCTGTTAAAGCGATGCAGTGCTGTATCACAAAAAATGGCCTGGTCATTGAGCAGCCAACAGATGGAGGTGTTCACACTGCAGCATTAGCGTTGCCTGGCGTGGCATTACGGTAAAATTAACACTGCTTGCAGAGTTCGGCAGGTTGATACTAGACACAGCTGCCTCCATTCACTTCTTTTGACATGCACCTCAAGCATAGAGTCAAAAGTGATCATTCCCCATTTTAGCAGCGTACAAATAAAAAAAAACACATCTCACAGGGTGTTTGAGGGGTGTTGCCTGACGCAACATGAATGCCTGTGCAAAGCAACCAAAATGCTTATTAACGCTAACGTGTGTTAAATCGGCGTTCTGCTGAAAAAAAAAAGAAATTAAAAGTCAGCAGCTACAAATACTGCAGCTGTTGACTTTTAAAATAAGGACACTTAACTGTACAGGGTGCTCGCAATGTTCCTCACCCGAAGCTGACCCATCCCTCGGCTCCCGGGTGGAGGCGCCGATATCTTCAGTAAAGGAATCGGGAAGTGAAGCCTTGCTGCATCACAGCCTGGTTCCCTGCTGTGCATGCACGAGTCGCGCTGTGTGTCCTGACTGGTCCCTGCTGTCTTCTGGGACCTGTGTCTCCCAGAAGACAATGGGGGGACAGAGGAGGGGCCAGACATGGCGTAGATCTACCGCAGGAAGTGGGAGGAAATACCTGGATTAGACAGGTATCTCCTCCCCCCTCCCTCCTGAAAGGTGCCAAATGTGACACCAAAGGGGGGGAGGAACCGGATAAGAGGATGTTCAATTTTTGGGTGAAACTCCGCTTTAAGATTGCTGTAGAATTCAATGCCTGTGTGAAAGAGCCCTTAGAGCTCTTTTTTGTCAGTGCACTCTCCACCCCGGTGTACAAGTTAAGTCACCTGTGCCTTCAGCAGCACATCCAGGAATTATGATGTTGCTTGCAAAAACATGGTTACATGCACAATATATAATCAAAGATAGCACAATAATCATTCTCAAAAGTTTATTAAACACTTGCCTACTGGGCACTTAAACCCCCCTCCCGCACAGACCAATTTTAGGCTCTAACACTTATGCCGTGTACACACGATCGCACATTCCGACAAAAAAATCCATGTTTTTTTTTACGGATGTTGGCTCAAACTTATCTTGCATACACATGGTCACACAAATCTTGTCGGAAATTCCGAACGTCAAGAACGCGGTGACATATGACGAGCCGAGAAAATTGAAGTTCAATAGCCAGTGAGGCTCTTCTGCTTGATTCTGAGCATGCGTGGAATTTTGTGTGTCAGATTTGTGGACACACGATCGGAATTTCCGACAATGGATTTTGTCGGAAAATTTGAGATCCAGATCTCAAATTTTGTTTGTTGGAAATTCCTACGGAAAATGTCCGATGGAGCCTACACACGGTCGGAATTTCCGACAACAAGCGGCAATTACTCAGTCATGCAACACTGTGCCCAAATAATTTTTTTGCTTTTTTTTTTTCATACAAACAGAGCTTTCTTTTGGTGGTATATAATCACCACTGGGTTTTTTATTTATTTTTTGCGCTATAAATGAAAAAAGACCGAACATTTTGAAAAAAAAAAAAAAAGCTTTGTTTCTGTAATTTTGCAAATTAGTATTTTTTCTTCATAAATTTTGGCCACAATTTATAATGCTACATATCTTTGGTCAAAATAACCCAAATTAGTGGATATTATTTGGTCTGTGTGAATGTTAGAAAGTCTACAAGCTATGGTGCAAATCATAAAAAAATGATCACACCTGATGTACTGGCGTCCCTTCTCATTTAACTTGTCATTTTCCCCACAATTCTTTGCAAAACGAAGATTTGTTTCCCCCACAAAATTGTCCTTGTAATAAGTTACTTCTCTCACATGGCATATGCATACTTGCAACTACACCCCAAAACACATTCTGCTACTCCTCCTGAGTATGGCAATACCACATGTGAGACTTTTTTACAGCCTAGCCACATACAGAGGCATAACATGCAGGGAGCACTATTGGGTGTTCTAGGAGCACAAATTACACATCTAACTTGTTCTCTGGAGCACCAGGACAATGGAAACGCCCACAAAATGAACCCATTTTGGCAAGCAAATGAAAACGCATTTTATAAGATATTTCCAACACATAGCATGTACATAGCAAAAATGACACACCAAAATACATTCAGCTACTCTTCCTGAGTATGGCGATACCACATGTGTGAGACTTTTACACAGCCTGGCCACATACAGAGGCTCAACATGCAAGGAACATCTAAGGTGTTCTAGGGACACATAGCATGCACATACCAAGAATTACACCCCAAAATACATTCTGCTGAGCAAAGGGTAAACAAAAGATTACCTGTGGTTTTGGTAGCTCAGTTGTCCACAGAAGGATTGCACTGGTCCAGGCAAGGACTTGGTCAGAAACAGCAAACGCAATTGTCCAGGCAACAGGCAGGTATACTGTCCATATACAGTCCAGGGTCAGTGCAGGCAAAGATATTGTCAGCAGTGCCAAAATATTGGTCCTGGTAGTAGGCAGGAACATGGTCCATAGCACAGGTAGCAGGCAGAGGTGTGGTCAGTTCATGTGACAGGCAGAGGCATGATGGCAGCAAGTTCTACAGGCAGCAGGCAGAAGTAGGGCCTCGTTCCGGACAGAATGGGGACAGGGATAAAGGTTTCTCCCGCCCAATCCTCTCTGAAGCCTCTGGTCTGCAGACCCTAATCTAGGCAGGAGAAAACAAAAAAAAATAGTTTTCTTCATCCAGAAGAACAATTCTGGAGCCCCTCACATATGTGAGACCCCTGTGTTATAAATCCCACCACTCCAGTAGCAGGGTACAAGATCAGTCCAAGAGGCAGGCAAAAAACATGGTCAAACAGTCCAGGGTCAGTTCCAGATCAGGCAGTTATCTACAGATGCAGTAGGCAGAAGCGTGGTCCAATAACAGGCCAGGGTCAGTCTTGGAGCAGGCAGAGGTATGTACAAAAGCGGCAGGCAAAGGCGTCAACAGGCCAGGGTCAGTTCAGGAGCATGCAGTGGCATAAGGAGTGTGAAAGTACATGGCAGGAATTGAGGATCACGTTTACCATACTTAAAGCGGAGTTTCACCCAAAAGTGGAACTTCCGCTCATCGGATCCCCCCCCCCCCCGGTGTCACAGTTGGCACATTTCAGGGGGGAGGGGGGTGCAGATACCTGTCTAAGACAGGTATCTGCACCCACTTCCGGGAATAGACTCCCATGGGAGTCACGCCCCCTCCCGCACTCCCCCGCTGTCTCCTGGGAAAGACACAGGTCCCAGGAGATAGTGGGGACCATTGAGAAAGCGCAGTATTTGCAGCTGCTGACATCTAAAAAAATTTTTTCGCGGGACTCCCGCTTTAACTAAAAATTTAGTGAAGTAAGTCATTATAATGTAGGAACCTCATTATCATAAGATATCTGGTTCTGGGCACTACCACTGAGAAGATCGGCATGTGGTGGATGGGGTGGGTTGACCAATACAAATAATAGTAATTCATTTTTTCTTTTGGCGAGATCTATACAGAATGTGAGGCCCAAAAAAATCTTAAACTCCTCCACTGTTAGGTCCCTCCACTCAAAGGGGAGGGAATAATAAGACGTTGGGTTACTCAAAATAGATTGTTGCGCATACAGGTTGCACTGGGCCACAATTGATGCTAGCATGTCCTCTGTAAAAATGTAATGAAATAAATTGAATGGGGAAAAAGTCTGTGTCCACCTGGACTCCTGGCTGGGCAGTAAAAGGGGGAATGTAAGCTTCTCCTGAGTTAGGAGGAAGCCACAAGGGGTTCTGAAGGGAATAGGGAAGGCTGGCATGGGTCCTAACCCTTTGGGGCTGAGGTACTTGGCCTTTTTTTGCCGAGGTACTGCGGTGCTGGTGGATGGCACTACCTCCTCACCAGAACGCCTTTGATTGGCGGTAAGACTATCTTCCTCCTCTGAGTCTGTCAGTGTTCCACTGCTTAAGACTGGCTCGTAATTTACAACAGACTCAGAATCCAAATCCAAAAGAGGAATCCAAAGTACAGAGCTCCCCATTGCTCTCGTCGGCCGCACTAAGAATTTGGTACGCCTCCTCGGCGGGAAAAGATTTTTTTAGACATTGGTGGTGATGAACCTGCACAGATGTGTGCTGATAAGCCTGCACTGATGGGCACTGATGAGCCTGCACAGATGTTTGCTGAAAAGCCTGCACTGATGAGCCTGCACAGATGGGCACTGATGAGCCTGCACAGATGTGTGCTGATAAGCCTGCACTAATGGGCACTGATGAGGTGGCACAGATGTGTGCTAAGCCTGCACTGATGGGCACTGATGAGCCTGCACAGATGTGTGCTGATAAGCCTGCACTGATGAGGCGGCACTGATGAGCTTGCACAGATGTGTGCTGATAAGCCAGCACTAATGGGCACTGATGAGCCTGCACAGATGTGTGCTAAGCTTGCACTGATAAGCCTGCACAGATGTGTGCTGATAAGCCTGCACTGATGGGCACTGATGAGGCACAGATGTGTGCTAATAAGCCAGCACTGATGGGCAATGATGAGCCTGCACAGATGTGTGCTGATAAGCCTGCACTGATGGGCACTGATGAGTGCTAAGCCTGCACTGATGAGGCAGCACTGATGAGCCTGCACTGATGAAACCTGCACAGATTTGTGCTAAGCCTGTACTGATGAGGCGGCACTGATTAGGCGGCACTGATGGGCACTGATGAGGCAGCACTGATAAGCCTGCAAAGATGTGTGCTGATAAGCCTGCACTGATGAGGAGGCACAGATGTGCACTGATGACTGATGGCACTGATGACACAGTGACACTGTAGCACTTATGATTGATGACACTGATGACTGGCACTGATGGGCACTATGACACTGATTGGCACGGACCCTGATGGGCACTGTGATACTGATTCTGATGGGCACTGTATTCGCCGGTGAATAAAGTAAAATCACTCACGCTGCAGCACAGATCGCTTCCCCTCCTGACACGTGGTCTCTGTGTGAGGAGGGAGAGCAGTCAATGAGAGCTGATCTCATATGTTTACGTTTGAGATCATTTCTCATTGGACACACTGATCACGTGGTAAATCGCCGCTGTAATTGCCCATTTACCGCAATCTGTGATTGGCTGTGTCCGAGGGACAAAGCCATCACAAATTTTCCCCACTGCGTGCCCGTGGGGACACACGTGGAGCGTGCAAAGGGAAGGACGTCTATTGACGGCCTCCCGGCAATTAAGGCCTGTCCAGTAGCTGTCATTCGGCTATAGCGCGGGCGCGAGGTGGTTAAACATTAAAAAACTTCTAAAAACTTTAAAAATGGTAACAGGGTTCAGTGTTCAAAACTGAATGATGTCTCTCACACAAGTTCTGCCCAGCATGTTTCACCCAAAGGGGCTAATTGGGACTGATTAAAGTGTATCTAAACCCAAGAACAAAAAATATTTCTATTGAAGCGTATGAGTCTTTAGATGTGGTCACTGGTTTGTTTGTTTTTTATTTTCACTCTGATCCTGTCAGTAACACACTTCCTGCCCTAAAAGAGCATAAAAGCAGCAGTGTAACCCTAGGACAGGATTTGTGGTAGAACTGCAAGACACCTCCCCGTCCCTTATCTCTAGAATATTGAGGTGTTCTGTATTTCACAGGGTTGAAGTGGACAGGCCTGATAACATTGCTTGAGATAATTCGGGAGCTGATTAGATTTCAGGCAAGATCAACAGATATAAACAAAACCCTTTCAATGGTAAATTTAAGAGACTAAAGGGGAGCAAATAAGAAAAGTTATTTCTTGGATTTACATACACTTCTAATTAAAGTATCTCTAAGAATACAAAACTAGCCCATTTTTGAATAAATGCTGTTACAAAGTATATCTCAAAGGGCCGCCATTTTGAGAATATTATTTTCCTATTTACTGCTCTACCTCTTTGTAAGTCTGTGGCTTATTTAGAATAAAAACCTACGTAGAGTGTATTAGATCATACATTCTACAAAGCGGGCACTGTTTTTCTACTGATATTATAGACGGGTGCAGTAGATTGTGGGCAATAAGCACATAAAATAAATACATGTGTTAAAGTACTATGCTTTAGACCATGACTAATACCAAGAAAGTGCACAACATGCTCCAGTTCATCTACTGAATAAAGATCCAGTCCCCATGCTCATACCTTTACTCTACAATCATTTTTCAACCTGACATTCATAAAGGACGTCACAACATTGTTCTTTATCCCTGTGTTCTGCCAAAGTTGCAAAATACACCTTTTCAGCTAATGGAACCTTAAACTGAAGACAGATGACACTTTAAACAAACAGTTCTTTTGGGAAAGTTCATATGGCAAAAAAATTCCCATGTGAGTTTAAAGATGGACATTTGACCTAAAGTTCAACTCTCTAAAACATATTTGCAAGAATGTTTTTTTGCATTGTACATATTATTATTATTATTATACAGGGTTTATATAGCGCCAACAGTTTGCGCAGCGCTTTACAAAATGAAAGCAGACAGCACAGTTACAATACATTTTTAAAATTTATATAAGTGCGCTAATAATTAACTTCCTATTTAAATATATTGTTAAGCATATAATATACCGTGAAGTAAGAAATATTATGTGATATGTGATCCACAATCAAATTTAGAAATTAAAATAATGATATAATAATTAAAATATTAAAACTCCATAGCTGTCTTAATAAAAGAACATCCAGGTAAAATTCAGAAGAAAGATTGGAAAAATAATACCAGCAAAAATATGATATATCTCAATCCTATATATCAACAAATGTTCTTTGTGTGTTCAGAGGAAACCATCCATCATAGGAGCTTTTGCCAGTTACTTCAAACAATTAAATGGGGCTGTGAGTCTCTGCCCTGTAGTTCTGAGGCTTATAGATGGTGAATTAGAATCCTCCCATTGTCATATTTATATTATATAGTATAAAGAAAAAAAGAAGAAAAAAGATATCATTGTGCAATGAAGCTACTTATAAAAGGTCATCTGCATCCGCAGCATATTCACTCACATTTCCAAGGCAAATAGACAGCGCTTGTGAAACAATCAGGAACATTTTAGTTTTCCTTCCTCTCACCGCTGACAGTGTATCTCGGATGACGTCACTGGCTCCTCCCGACCACCGATAGCCTCCTCTGCCAGTCGATGCCTGTTTAGGAGAAACATGCGTTGGGTGGAGCCAGGCGACCTGACGTCACCACACTCTCAGCTGATCGGCTTCGGCGTCGGCTGTGTTTTTTTAATTGCTACAGTGTTTTACCCTGCCAATGCTTTGATGTCAGTTGTCCATTCATGGATTAAAGCATTTTAAACTACTGCACAATGAAGCGCCTCTTTTTCTTTTAAAATATACCATTTCCTGCTACGAGTGGTCTTGCTGGAGCAGCTAATGGAGGAGAGTGTTCCGGATTGCCGTCTCTGAAATTTCAACTACCAGGCGTGGAGGGAAGTCTGTCTCTGTTCAAAGAACAGCTGTTCCTGACCCAGAGAGGAGTTTGTTCAGGCTCGCATTATCTCTGTGGTGGGGATCCATCAAATCTGGTAAGCAGCCCCCTTTTCCTATTTCTGCACTGTCTTAGAAGATTTACTGAAGATTTAAAGAGGAATCACACCTCCGGTTTATGATACCATCATTTTCCATATTAACTATAATTTTTTCATTTCTTTATATTTACATTATTATTTAAGTAGCGCACTGAACTTTTTTCTTTATATTATATGCTTAACAATATATTTAAATAGGAAGTTAATTATTAGCGCACTTATATAAATTTTAAAAATAGTTTTATTTTAGTGGTAATCAGAGCACTTTTTCACATAAGAGCAGCTTTTAATTACCGTATTTATCGGCATATAACACGCACTTTTTTCCCCTGAAACCCAGGGGAAAATCGTGGGTGCGTGTTATAGGCCGATCCCCACTGATTTTGTGTTATCGGAGCGATCGCGGCAATTGCCGCGGTCGCCGCCGACATACACGGCCGTGGGTAGATTCAAATATGGTGCCGAGACTGCAGGGATTCATCGGAGCCGAGATACACATACCCGAGTGTTCTCGGCTCTTTTCGGCGCTGCCGTCACGCCCAGTCCCGCCCCTGGACCTGTGTTATGTCCATCATAGGGTGGGACTGGGCGTGACTGTGAGCGGCGCCGAAAAAAGCAGAGAACACTCGGGTATGTGTATCTCGGCTCTCGTCGGAGCCGAGATACACATACCCGAGTGTTCTTGCCTTTTTTCGGCGCCGCTCACAGTCACGCCCATTCCCGCCCTATGATGGACATAACACAGGTCAAGGGCGGGACTGGGCGTGACAGCGGCACCGAAAAAAGCCGAGAACACTCGGGTATGTGTATCTCGGCTCCGACGAATCCCTGCAGTCTCGGCGCCATATTTGAATCTAATCTATCACAAAGCTGCACTGACATGGCTGGACTGGGGCAAAGCTGCACGGGCAAAGCTGCACTGCCAAAGCTGCACTGGGGCAAGGCTGCACTGACAAGGCTGCACTGACAAGGCTGCACTGACAAGGCTGCACTGACAAGACTGCACTGGGGCAAGGCTGCACTGACACTGAAAAGGCTGCAGATGGACAGATA
This sequence comes from Aquarana catesbeiana, assembly GCF_042186555.1. NCBI lineage: Eukaryota > Metazoa > Chordata > Amphibia > Anura > Ranidae > Aquarana > Aquarana catesbeiana. Next base: position 417,879,341 of record NC_133327.1, read on the forward strand.
AGGCTGCATTGATGGGCATTTTAATGTAAGTTTTTTTTCCTTAAACTTCCCTCCTAAAGTTTTTTTTCCTTAAAATTCCCTCCTAAACTTAGGGTGCGTGTTATACGCCGGCGCGTGTTATACGCCGGCGCGTGTTATACGCCGATAAATACGGTATTTGGATATTTCCTATTTTTCACTTATATTTTAAAGGTTGAGGATTGTTGGTATATTATTTATTTATATCCCAGTTGCCAAAATATTTGCACATTTGTTCACTATTTTTTTCTCATTTTTATTCACGATATTTTAACACCAGTTCACAATTATTCACTTTGCATATCAGCGCTTTAGTACACTTTAACAAAAACAGTTACAATACAATACTATTTAATACAGGAGGGATCAGAGGGCCCTGTTCGTTAGAGCTTACAATCTAGGAGGGAGGGTCAAGTGGTGCAAAGGTATTAGCTGTGGGCGATGAGCGGATGGTGAAAATAAAAGTACAGTTGTTAAGCGGGGGCAAGATATCCTTCTCGGAAGAGAAGGGCTTTCAGGGATCGTCTAAAAGTGGACAGAGTAGGAGCTAGTCGGACAGATTAGGGTAGGGAGTTCAATAGAGTGGCAGAGGCTTAAGAAAAGTCCTGGAGACGAGCATGGGAGGAAGTGACAAAGGAGCTAGAGATCAGGAGACATTGGGAGGAACTAAGAGAACGATTAGGTTGGCATTTTGAGACTCGGTTAGTGATGTAGCTTGAGGCTGAGTTGTGGTTGGATTTTTAACCTCTTCCTGTCCGCGCTATAGCTGAATGACGGCTACAGCGCAGACCTAAATTGCCGGGAGGCCGTCAATAGACATCCTCCCTTTTGCACGCCCCCCACAGCCCCGTGCAGGGTGCACGTGGCACACTCTGTGATCACCGAGTCAGCGAGACTCGAATGATAACAGATCGGAGTAAGGGTACCTTACCACGTGATCAGCTGTTAGCCAATGCCACGTGATGTAAACTGAAGATTGGTAAATTTTTTTTTCACGCGAGGAGAAAAAAAAAGCCGATCACTGGCTTCTGTGTAAGGGACATCGGTCCCAAAGAGAAAGAGGCACAACCACCTCATCTGTGCCCACCAGTGCCGGCTGCCAGTGCCCACAGTGCATATCAGTGCCCACCAGTGTATATCAGTGCCACCTATCAATGCCTCATTAGTGCCACCTAGCAGTGCTTCCTATCAGTGTCTCCTACCAGTGCCCATCACTGCCACCCATCAGTGCCCATCACTGCCACCTATCAGTGCCCATCAGTGTCAGCTATCAGTGCCACCTATCAATGCCCTTCAGTGCCGCCCATCAGTGTCACCTCTCAGAGCCCCCCAGTGCTACCTTATCAGTGCAGCCTATCGGTGCCCATCAATGCAGCCTATTAGTGCTCATCGGTGCACCCTATCAGTGCCCATCAGTGCAGCCTCATCAGCCTACATCAATGAAGGAGAAAAAATTACCTGTTTGCAAAATTTAATAACAAAATATAATACTGTTTTGTATTTTTTTTTTTAATTTTCTTTTTTTTTTTTTTTTTTTTAACAAAAAATAAAAAACCCAGAGGTGATCAAATAACACCAAAAGAAAACTCTATATGTGTGAAAAAAAATGATAAAAGTTTCATTTGGGTACAGTTTTGTATGACCGCGCAATTGTCAAAGAGTGACAGTGCTGAAAGCTGAAAATTGGTCTGGGCAGGAGGGGGGTTTAGGTGCCCAGTAAGCAAGTGGTTAAGTAGTTGTTAAATTTTTAATTTAATTAGTTGGGAAGCCAGTGGAGTACATATTAGATAAGTTAAGGTTATTTGCCTCTACCCATAGGGTGAGGGCCACACTCACTACATTATAATCATAGTCTAAAGCAGACATCATAATGCACTGACTGTATTAGATATATTGAATACCACCAATGCTTTGCAATTGAATGCAGACTTGCATTTTACAAACGTAATGTTGTCAGAATGCTCACGACAGACAATGACAGCTTACTCAATTCAAATATTAAAAAATGTAAATTCTGGAGGTAAAAAAAAAAATGACTTGGTACTGCTACTATTCAGAAATACCTAGATGGATGCTATTCACAGCTGTCAACAGGATAATCTGCATGTAATTAACCACTTGCCTACTGGGCACTTAAACTTCCTTCCTGCTTAGACCAACTTTCAGCGCTGTCACACTTTGAATGACAATTGCGTGGTCATGCAACACTGTTCCCAAATTAAATTGTTATAATTTTTTCACACAAATAGAGCTTTTGGTGATATTTAATCACTGCTGGGTTTTTTATTTCTTGCTAAAAAAAAACTAAAAAAGACTGAAAAGTTTGAAAAAAAAAAAAAAAAAAAAACTTTCATAGTTTGTTATAAAATTTTGCAAACAGGTCATTTTTCTCCTTCATTGATGTGCGCTGACGAGGCTGCACTGATAGGCTGCACTGAGGCAGCACTAATAAGCACTGATGAGGTGGCACTGATGGTTTGCACGGATGGGTGGCACTGAAGGGCACTGCTAGGTGGCACTGATGGGCACTGGTAGGTGACACTGATAAGCAGCACTTATCGGTGGCACTGATGATGAGGCACCGGTGGGCATTGACTGGCAGCATTGGTGGGCATTGATGGATGGCACTGGAGGGCAAAGGTCAGGTGGCACTATGGGGACTGGTAGGTGGCACTGTGTGCACTGGTGGCTAATGATAGGTGGCACTGGTGGGCACTGATGAGTCGGCTCTCTGTGTGAGGGACCGATGTCCCTCTGACAGAAGCAGATGATCGGCTTTATTTTTCCCTCACGCTAACAGCTACTGATCTTCTGTGTACATCACGTGTTCAGCTGTCATTGGCTGACAGTTGATCAGGTGGTAAGGAGCCAGGATCGGCCCCTTACACCGAGCTGTGATCAGCCGATTCTCATAGTCTTGGTGATCACAGAGCGCGACATTAGCGACCCACAGGGACGCGCAGGCAGCTCATGCATCGGAGGACGTCCATGGACGCCCTCCTGGTGATTAAGGCTTGCGCTCTAGCCATCTTTCGGCTATAGTGCAGGCGACAAGTAGTTAAACATATATATTTCCTGTGAATTCTTTTTATTTTACAACATAACTTGACTAGGGAAGGAAGGGGGTGCTGAACATCAAACTCCTTTTAACATGAATTACTTAATATATTTGTGATGTGAAGGTATCATAAGCCTAATGCCCCGTACACACGATCGGATTTTCCGACAGAAAATGTGTGATAGGACCTTGTTGTCGGAATTTCCGACCGTGTGCAGGCTCCATCACACATTTTCCATCGGATTTTCCGACACACAAAGTTTGAGAGCAGGATATAAAATATTGGCCACTGCCCTGTTTATAGTCCCGACGTACGTGTTTTACGTCACCACGTTCAGAACGATCGGATTTTCTGATAACTTTGTGTGACCGTGTGTATGCAAGACAAGTTTGAGCCAACATCCGTCGGAAAAAATCCTAGGATTTTGTTGTGATGTCCGAACAAAGTCCGACCGTGTGTACGGGGCATAAGACTCATTCTTACATACATACAGTATTATTATGGAAAAGTTCATGTGAATTAACATACAAATACTTGGAAATCATAGGTATTTTACATTTTGTGGCATATTACAGTGCCCGAAATATAAATATACAGTGGATATAAAAAGTCTACACACCCGGTTAAAATGTCAGGTTTCTGTGATGTAAAAAATGAGACAAAGATAAATGATTTCAGAACTTTTTCCACCTTTAATGTGACCTATAAACCACACAACTCAATTGAAAAACAAATTGAAATCTTTGGGAGGGGAGAATAAAAATAAAAAAATAAAATAATGTGGTTGCATAAGTGCGCACACATTCTTATAACTGGGGATGTAGTTGTGTTCAGAATTAAGCAAGCACATTCAAACTCATGTTAAATAGGAGTCAGTACACACCTGTAATCATTTAAAGTGCCTCTGATTAACCCCAAATAAAAGTTCAGCTGTTCTAGTAGGTCTTTCCTGACATTTTCTTAATTGTATCCTATAGCAAAAGCCATGGTCCACAGAGAACTTCCAAAGCAACAAAGGGATCTCATTGTTAAAAGGTATCAGTCAGGAGAAGGGTACAAAAAGAGTTTCCAAGGCATTAGCTATACCATGGAACACAATGAAGACAGTTTTCACCAAGTGGAGAAAATATGGTACAACAGTAGGGCTGCAACTAACGATTATTTTCATAATCGATTAGTTGGCCGATTATTGTTTCGATTAATCGATTAATCAGTTAATAAACGTAAAAAAAGTGTGGTGTATAATTTAGTTAATATGTAAAGTTTAAAAAAAAAAGGCAATTTATTCTTAAATATCTCTATGCAATGGTAAATATAAACAACCAACTATATGGTTGGGGAGCAAAATATCTAATCCACTCTGAGAATAACAGACAGAATATACTGTATATACTATTAGAAGAGAAATACTGTATATACTATTAGAGGAGAGATATACTGTATATACTATTAAAGGGTGAATCTGGTAAATATCATCAGACTCCGATATCAATTTTTTTTTATTTAAAAAAACAAACAATGTCTAACTTAAAAAAAAAAGTAATTTTAACGGGAAAATTTAGAAATAATAGAAAACTTCTTGGTGAAAGGAATTATCAGACAGTGTATGTGGTTTTCGTTCAGAAATTACATTCATTTTAAAAACAGAATGTTAAAAAGAAGTGAAAATTTCAAACATTCTTTCATTCAGCGAATGTACCAAGATTTTTCGTATGAATATTCTCGTCTGAAAATTGATCTGTGTGGCCAGCATAAGACTCGGTACACACCTATGCAGTTTGCTTTTGATCTGTTTCTGCAGTGCTTTTTGCTGCGCGTTTTTATTTTTGCGCACGTGATTTTGCTGCGATTTGCATTTTTTCATTTTTTTGTTTGGCCAATTTGTTGTTGGGCAATTAAAAAACACAAATTGCTGCAAAATTGCATTACATGTGTTTCTGCAGCTTCTCTATTGAAGTATATTCCTTTGAAGTGTATTGAACCAAAAAAGCACCGTTTTGCATTAAAAAAAAGTCCCTGACCTTTTCCAAATAAGCAGTGGCTGAAAAAAGCATAGATGTGAACGGGTCCCATAGGAGACCATGTAAATGAACTGTAGTGCGTTTCTGCAAAAAACACCAAAAAACACATAGACGTGAACCAGGTCTAAGACGTTTATTAACATAATGGGGTTATAAAAAACTAAAATTAGCCCTTTATAGTACAAAAAAAGCAGATAATCACTACTGTAAGGGTTTTTTTTTACTGTAAAACTGTGAAAGTAATATTTACAGTAACGATTATTTGCTCTTTTTGTACTATAAAGGGCTCATTTAAGGTTTTTTTAACCCCATTATGTTACTGGCCGATTAATCGATTATGAAAATAGTAATCGATTAATTTCATAATCGATTAGTTGTCGATTAATCGATTAGTTGTTTCAGCCCTATACAACAGTGACATTACCAACAACTGGACGTCCCTCCAAAATTTATGAAAAGATGAGAAGAAAATTGGTCAGGGAGGCTGCCAAGAGGCCTACAGCAAAATTAACCGCTTTCCGCCCACCGTCCGTCATATGACGGCCAGGCGGCATGGCTCTTATTCTGGACGGGCATCATATGATGTCCACCCATTTAAACAGGGAATGCGCGCGATCATGCGCATCCCTGTACCTTCGGTGGTGGCGCGTCACGGAGACACCGCTCGCCACCGAGGGGGGTGAACAGCCATTGGGCATGGCTGTTTACCACGTGATCGGCCGTGATGAAGTCCCGTTTCCGCCCCGTTTCCGCCCCACTGAGCACAGAAGCACAGCGTATGCGCGTGCACGTCGGAGGCGGCGTGTTACCGGGAACACTGCTCGTCACCGACTGGCTGGTGGCTGTTTACCACGTGATCATCTGTGCTCCTTTCACAGACGATCACTAAATGTAAACACAGAGCGGTAACTAGCTGTTACTAGCTCTTCTCTCCTCACACACCGTTTCCAGTGTGAGGAGAAAACAGCCAGGAGCAGTGAGTTACCAATCTATGTCTGTATTGTACTGCACAAGCACAACACTTGTCACCGTCACCCATCAGTGACCGTCAACTGTCACCCATCAGTGACGGTCACCCATCAGTGACCATCACCTGTCACCCATCAGTGACCATCACCTCTCACCCACCAGTGACTGTCAACTGTCACCCATCAGTGACCGTCACCCATCACCCATCAGTGACCTTCAGTGGTGCACCCGTCACCCATCAGTGACCATGCCCTGTCAACTGTAAGCCATCACCGGTCACCCATCAGTGACCGTCAGCCATCACTCGTCACCCATCAGTGACTGTCAGTCATCACCTGTTACCCATCAGTGATCGTCAGCGGTGCACCCATAACCCATCAGTGACCGTGGCCTGTCACCCGTCTGCGACCATCACCCGTCAGTGACTGTCACCGTCCGTGGTCTGTAATCCATCAGTGACCATCGCCTGTCACACTGTCATCACCTATCAGTGAACGTCACCTGCCACCCATCGCACAGCCCATCAGTGAGCGTCACCTACCACCTGTCACACAGCCATCAGCGTCATGTCCAAAAGATTTTATACTAGTGAGGAGGCATTCCAGATCCTCTCCATGACTGATGAGAGCAGCGGGGAGTTCTCATCAGATTCCAATTCTGATTCTGAATCAAATTCAGGATTTGAACCGATTGAGAATAGTGAATCGGCAAATGATTTGGTGGAAGAATGGGTCCCTCCTAAAAGGGCATGGCACTCTGGAAACCAGGCAACTGCCAGCAACCAGGATTATATTCTCAGGCCCAGTACCAGCGCTGCCGCCAGCAATAGGCCCCAAGAACAAATCCCCAGGCCCAGTACCAGCGTTTCCGCCAGCAATAGTCCCCAGGAACAAATGCCCAGTACCAGCGCTGCCGCCGGCGATAGGCCCCAGGAACAAATGCCCAGGCCCAGTACCAGTGCTGCCACATCACGCCTGAGTACCAGCACAGGAAATTCAAATCCCCCAACTACTGGAGTGTCACGTCCCCCCCAAGAGCCAGGGCCTCTACATACATGCCAGATGGTCTTGCCAACCCAACATGGCTGCCTTCCGACTCGGGATCACCAATTATTCCCCCTTTCACAGCACAGCCAGGTGTGCAGGCCAATACCCAAAATTTCACAGCGATTGATTTTTTTTATCTGTTTTTGCCCGACACTTTGCTGCAATTCATTGTGGACCAGACAAATTTATATGCCCAGCAATATATCGTCAACAACCCCCAATCATCATATGCCCGTCCGTTTGAGTGGAGAGATCTGAATTTGGAGGAGTTCAAATTGTTTATGGGCCTCACCATAAACATGAGGCTTAAAAAAAAAATTAAGGGCATGCTTATTGGTCCACCAGCCCCATTCACCACATGCCCATTTATTCTGGCGTAATGTCCAGGTCCCGATACGAGATGATAATGCGCTTTCTTCATTTTAGTGACAATATCCAGTGCCCTCCCAGCAATCATCCAAATTACGACAAGTTATATAAAATTCGCCCACTGATAAAGTTATTTTCCCAACAATTTGCAGAACTCTATGTCCCCGACCAGAATATATGTGTCGATGAGTCCCCGGTACCCTTTTCAGGCCGGCTAGGAATAAAGCAATATATTCCTAGCAAAAGGGCCAGATACGGAGTCAAATTTTACAAGCTCTGTGAGAGAGCCACGGGATATCTGTATGCGTTCCGCATATATGAAGGAAGAGATTCCCAGCTCCAGCCCCTTGAGTGCCCGGCCTACATGGGCACAACTGGAAAGATTGTATGGGACCTGGCAAATCCATCGCAAAAACCCTGGCCTGCTGAACCTTCAGGAAGAATAGTAAGGGCTTCCTACAATCCCTAGCGAACAAAAAGCTGCGAAGGGGGGAAAGAGCAACACTGAGATGCAGTGAAGTGCTTGCCTTGAGGTGGAAGGATAAAAGGGACGCACACATGATGTCCACCATCCATGACGACACTACAATTGAGGTTCAAAGAAGATAAGGTCCCATTGAAAAGCCAACATGTGTCCAAGATTATAATCTCTACATGGGGGGGTAGGATTTCAATGATCAAATGATTCAGCCCTATTTGTCAATAAGGAGGTCCCGATTCTGGTACAAGGTAGCAATTTATCTCATCCATTTGGCCATTTATAATTCCTACGTAGTGTACACCAAATCTAAGGAAAGCCCCACCCCCTTCCTAAAATTCATAGAAGTCGTCACGTCCCTCATCTATAAACAAAGACCCCCTCCACAAGACCTTCGCTCTGACGCTGTTAGCCGACTTCATGAGCGCCACTTCCCCTTCAACATTCCACCATCTGAAGCAGGCCGAAGACGGCAAAAAAAATGTCGCATGTGCAGCAAAAGAGGATTTTGAAAAGATACCAGCTACCATTGTCGCCAGTGTCCCTCCCAATCTGGCCTTTGCATTGGTGAATGCTTACAACTTTATCATACATCCCTAAAATATTAGTCCATATTTTTAACCATTTCCATCATCTGTGCTGACCATTTTCCATGCTTCTCCAAATAACCATGCCACTGCCTTCCACATGAACTGACCCTGGCCTGTTTTCAACTATGCTACTGCCTACCGCTTGGACTGCTTGCACGTGAACTGACCCTGGCCTGTTTTATGAACTATGCTTTTGCCTACCGCTTGGACTGATCTGTTGCCCTGCTACTGTAGTACACAGGGGTCTCACATATGTGAGGGGCTCCAGAATTGTTTTTTCGGATGGAGAAAATATTTTTTTTTGTTTTCTCTGGGTTTCAGAATTTCTGGATTAGGTTCTGGAGTGTTCATAGAGATTTGGGTGGGTCAAAGCCTCTACCCCGGTGCACAGGTCTTACCTGATTGCAGCCCTCAAGCCTGCTGCTGACTTACTGCCATCATGCCTCTGCCTGCCACATGAACGAACCACACCGCTACCTGGACTATGCAAATAATTAGCTGTAGCAAGAGGCAGTATGTTTATGAAGGGCTGGAGAGCAGTACAATAATGAGTGTCTGCAGGTAACACTGTACCAGGACTAATCTTATGGCTGTGCTGGCTGTCTCTGCCTGGACAATTTCTACGGATTGTGCTGCGCTGACAATATCCTTGTGCTGACTATAGACAATATTCCTGCCTGCTGCCTGGATAATTACTATTGCTGTCGCTAAGCACAGCCCTGTCTGCTGCCCAGACCAGTGCTCTCCTCTGTGGATACTACTAAAAGCACAGGTAAAGCTTTTTTTTTTTTACCCTTTCCGCAATAGAATTTATTTTGGATTGTAATTCTTGGTATGTACATGGTATATGTTAGAAATATGAAGGGCCTTCAAAAATGAAAGGTTGCCAGGAAATTATGTCATTTATGCTCCTAGAATGCCTGAATGTATTTTGGGGTGTCATTTTTGCTATGTATTTGCTATGTGTTGGAAATATCATTTTAAATGGATAACTTTGTGTAAAAAAAAGTTTTCATTTTTTTTCCACATTTTCCAAAAACTTCTGGAAAAAAAAAATAATGGTTCAAAAGATTCATTATGCCTCATAGATTATACGTTGGGGTGTTTGCTTCCCAAAATGGGGTCATTTTGGGGGCAATTCCATTGTCCTGGTGCTCCAGGGCCTTCAAAAGTGTAATAGGTGGTTGAGAAATGAGATGTATCATTTATGCTTGTAGAACACCTGAAGATGCTACTTCAATGTTGGGCCTTTGTATGTGGCCAGGCTGTGTAAAAGTCTCACACATGTGGTATCGCCACACTCAGAAGGAGTAGCAGAATGTATTTTGGGGTGTCATCTTTGCTATGTACATGCTATGTGTTGGAAATATCTGATAAATGGCCAACTTTGTGTAAAAAAAAAAAAAGCGTTATTTTTTTTCCCACATTTTCCAAAAACTTCTGGAAAAAAATGAACCGTTCAGGAGACCCATCATGCCTCATAGATTATACGTTGGGGTGGTTGCTTTCCAAAATGGGGTCATTTTGGGGGCAATTCCATTGTCCTGGTGCTCCAGGGCCTTCAAAAGTGTAATAGGTGGTTGAGAAATGAGTGTCATTTATGCTCATAGAATGTCTGATGGTGCTACTTCAATGTTGGGGCCAGGCTGTGTGTGCTCTGTGAGAGAAATAACCTGTTAATATTACAATTTCGTAAAAAAAAAAATAAATAAATAAATAAATAAAATCTTCATTTTGCAAAGAATTGTGGGAAAAAATTACAACTTAAAAAAATTCACCATGCTACTTACTAATACCTTGGAATGGCTACTTTCTAAAAAGGGGTCATTTGGGGGGTATTTGTACTTTTCTGACTTGTTATGTCTCAAGAAACGAGATAGGCCTTCAGTACATCAGGTGTGATCAGATGTGATCAATTTTCAGTGATTGGCACCATAGTTTGTAGACTCTATAACTTTCACAAAGAACAATTTCCACTAATTTGGGTTATGTTTACCAAAGAAAGAAGTAAAATTACTAATTTGCTAAATTTTATGACAGAAACAAAGAAAAAGGCATTTCCTGACAGACTCCATGGCAGCAACGTGTGGGTTAGCCTCGCCTCCATAGCTACCCAATAGGACCCCTCTCCCATAAATCTTTGCTCTAGGCTGCTATCCATGTTCCTTTTTTGTCCTCCTCCGTAGGACCAGGTTGGTTCTCCTACCTGAAGATGACTTCCCTACGATCAAAATCATCTGAGTGCTATGTTTTTCCTCCGATAGGCCCTGACTGTTAAACAGGGTATGGAGTGTACAGCAGAGTAGCGCTGAAGGATTGGAAATCTGTTCATCTAAGTGCGCATGGCCTATCTGCTTATTGCTATTAGGTGGCCCTTATCTGCTATGAGTCCGGTGTGTGTGTGTATGGCAGCTCCCTCGGTTCAGGTGATCGTAGATGGAGGGGTAAGTTTTTATACATATATGCTTGGCAGCAGTGTTTGTGTGTTGCTTGTACCTTCATTTTCATTGTTTTCAGCATCACTGGTGTCCTATGCCTGCCGCAGAAGTTTTCTGCGTTCCAGCAGCCACTCTCTCGCTTACTTCCGGGTATCGGCGTGCGCTCTTCGCATGCGTGGACCCAATACGAAGTTGAGGCTTGGTTCGTGCAAACGTCTCACATCTGACGCCGTCAATGACGTCATGGGCGCCACTTTTAAAAGCTGTAGGAAGCCTACAGAGCCCCGGGAATGATTGTGGGCTCTACGGCGACTTCCCGGGGCTACTAATTTGGCGGTTCAAGGTAAGAGCAAGCTCTATTGTCTGGGGTATAATTTCTTTGTCAGCCAGCTGATGTTTAATCTGTCTCTGCAGTTCCCTATTGTGTTGACATCATGGATTCCTCACTGCCCCCTAGTGGCCAGCCCGCTTGTAGCAGGTATGTTTGCAGTTATGCTTTTCTGCCTGTGCAATGGAAGAGAGTAGGATTTTAGGACACTAGCTGATTTCTGTCTCTGTCTTTTCTGTTTTCTTTCCTCACAGCCCTTCTAGGTCTGATCCATAGCGTAGTTCCCATAGAGGAAGTGGATCATCAAAAACAAACCACCAGCAATCTTCCTCCAGGTCTAGCCATCGTAGGTCTCCTTTCAGATCTGAACAGCGCAGTAAAGATCTTCCTCACCCCCCTTCATCTCACTCTAGCAAGAGACCAGAAACATCATGCTGGGGGTGTAGAATGCCTGTTCCAGTAGACAAATCTCACTGCTTCTCTAAAGCCACAGATGAGAGGGATGGTGCAGACCAGCGTTTAGGATCTATGGTGAGGCGGGTTGTGAAAGAATCTCTACAGGAAAGAGAGGCTCAACAGCCCCGTGATTCCCCATCAGACCCATTATGCCCTCCAGTGGGAGAAGGTTTAGTACACGAGACATGGGAATCTTCCCAGCCAAGACGCCACTCCGCTCCTATCTCAGACAGCGAATCGGATCTGGAAGATCCAGGAATGGGGTTTGAATATGCTTTAGTTCCTTCCTTGGTGAAAGCAGTAAGAGAGGCTCTGAAGTGGAAAGACCCTGTTACTTCCCTCCCAAAACAGAGAAAAATTTTCAAGCAGCTCAATAAGGAGCGACAATACTTTCCTTTTCTCTCTGAACTGGGTGACATCATATCTGATGAATGGAGCAAGATGGACAAAAAGAGTTCCATGCAATCTAAAGTTTTGAATCTGTATCCTTTCAAGGAAGAGGAAGTAAAACACCTTGAGTCAGCTCCTTTGGTGGACACAGCACTTATGAGACTAGTAAGATATGTAACTCTTCCCTTAGAAGATACTGTATCTTTTAAAGATCCCTTGGAAAGACGGATTGATTCGGATTTAAAAAGGATTTATTTAATGACACCTTTGATAAATTTAAGATCCTATGGCTCATATGGTTCGACTACTCTAAATCAGACTCCCTGAAAACTTTGTTGATGCCCCAAGGTCAACCAGGACACATACCCTAATTATACCATACAGGTTTGCCGCACCAAGGTCTGCCCAAGCCCCTTCACCTTTACACTTCTCCTTTCTTTCCCTCCCCTTCTCCCCCAACTCTTCTTCTCCCTCCTCTCTTCTCACAAATATAACCTTTCACACCATTGTCAGATGTTATATCCTTTAACCAGATTAGCCCTCACGGTTGTTACCATCTGCTCTTGATGGGTGGCGGGATATTGGTGCTCTCGTTGACAAGGTTTCGTGTTGTATACTGGAAATGTGACATACTTTGTACTATCTATGATATTGACATCTGACTACTGCTTATGTTACCTTATTTTGTTAATGACAATAAAAACATATTTGACTCTAAAAAGGATTTATTTGACATCAGGAATGGCATGCAAACCAGTAACAGTATCAATAGTACCAAGTATCCAAAGCTACGGAATCTTGGTCTGACAATGTTGAGGAGTTCCTAAGAGGTATCTCTGTTGAAACAGCTAAAGATTCTCCTATCCAGGAGATCAGGCTGGCGTCTGTCTTTCTTGGGGAGGCTTCTATTGATGTCATCCGCCTGATGTCCCGGGTTATGTTGGCAGCTGTTTAAGCATGTCGTGCCTTATGGCTCCATCCATGGTTGGCGGATCCAGCTTCCAAACAAGCTTGGTGCCAAATTCCTTTTGAGGGAACTTCCCTCTTGGGCAACAAGCTTGATAGTGCCATAACCCGGGCCACAAGGGGTAAGTCTGGTTTCCTTCCTCAAGACTGACGCCTACAGAATCAGAAACGCTCATTCCCAAGAAGACAAAATTTGGATCGCGCTAGGGAAGTGAGCAGCTACAGACCTGGTCGGGAGTTTTCAAGGTCCTAGAAATCCAGGCAGTCCTGTTTCAAAAAACCCACAAAAGGTGGTTCCTCTGGCAACCAGGACTCCACTAAGTCCTTTTGAGATTGGGCCCACTCAGGCAGGCCAGGTGGGGGCTCATCTTCTCTGCTTCCGGCATGTCTGGGCGGCCTCAATCCGGGATTACAAGACCGTCAAGACGGTCTACTCTCGTCATATGTGGGTCTTCAACAACACCCCAAGACTCAGATTTGTTCCTACAACTCTTGCAGGTTCAGAAGAGAAAAGGCAGGTCCTGTTAACCTACGTGAATTGTTTGTTGGATCAAGGTGCAGCCATTCCTGTTCCAGAAGACGAATGAGGCAAAGGCATGTATTCTCCTCTGTTCATGATACAAAAGAAAAACGGCACATGGAGACCAGTCATAGACTTAACCCATCTCAATTCCTTCATACGGAAGGAAAAATTTAAAATGGAATCCTTACTTACAATTCCACAGTCAGTACATCTGGGAGACTGGTTGATTTCAATCGATCTAAAAGATGCCTACTTCCACGTGCCAGTGGCAATGGACTTTCAACAATTCCTCCGCTTTGCAGTAGGCATCCAGCAGCTGCAATTCATGTGTCTACCCTTCGGTCTAACGACGTCACCTCGGGTCTTTTCCAAGATCCTATTATCCATAGTGGCTCTTCTCCGTATCAAAGGGGTTCGTCTCCACCACTATCTGGAGGGGCTACTTCTCTTAGCTCAGAACAAAGACCAACTTTTAGAGCACAGGAGCTTAGTCATTTCCACCCTGCAGGAATTTGGGTGGCTCCTGAATCTAGAGAAGAGCCATCTAGAGCCAACACAATCCCTTGTGTTTCTAGAGGCTCACTTCAATACAGTGGAAGGCACTATCTCCTTCCAGAAGAGAAGATTGGAGTGATTCAAGACAGAATACATGCAGCCCTTGCATTGTCTCACCTCTCCGCTCTCCAATGCCTGAAAGTAATTGGCACGATGACAGCCACCATTCCTATGGTGAAGTGGGCCCAATGGCATACACGGCCCTTCCAAAAAGGATTCCTTCAACAGTGGGATTCCTCCAGCCAAATTCAGTGCATACACCTTACTCCAACCATGAGAGCGTCCCTCTTTTGGTGACTTCAAGGGAAAAATCTGCGCAATCACCATTCAATCATTCCCATCTCATGGGTCACGATAACATCGGTTGCCAGCAATCGGGGTTGGGGTGCTCACTGTCTATCAGAAGTGGCTCAGGGCAGATGGAATTCCCCTTCTCGGGGGATTGTCTCCAATATACTGGAGCTGAGAGCTGCCTTTCAGGCACTCCTGTCATTTCACCATCTAATAATGAATTTGTCAGTAATGCTAAGGTTGGACAAAACAACCACGGTGGCTTACATAAGGAAGCAGGGTAGAACTCACAGCTGGTCCCTGATACAGGAAGTGGAGCCAATAATGAGCTGGGCTCAGAAGAACTTGTCCAACATCTCTGCGGTTTACATTCCAGGGATTCAGAATGTACAGGTGGACTTCCTTTCTCGTGTTCAAATAGACGAGTGGTCTCTCCACAGAGAGGTATTCAAATGGCTTCTGACCCTAGGAGTGTCTCCGGAGGTCGATCTGTTTGCTTCCCCATGCAATCACAAAATGCCCAAATGCTATTCAAGGTTCAGAGACCCTCAGGCATATGGGACAGATGCTCTCACGGATCAGTGGAGGTTTCAGAAGGCCTATGCCTTCCCTCCGGTACCTTCAATTTCTTCGGAGGCTCAGAACAGAGAAGGTGGAAATCATAGCAGTGATTCTTTTCTGGTCAAACAGGCATTGTCTCACATCTCCGCTCTCCAATGCCTGAAAGTAATTGGCACGATGACAGCCACCATTCCTATGGTGAAGTGGGCCCAATGGCATACACGGCCCTTCCAAAAAGGATTCCTTCAACAATGGGATTCCTCCAGCCAAATTCAGCGCATACACCTTACTCCAACCATGAGAGCGTCCCTCTTTTGGTGACTTCAAGGGAAAAATCTGCGCAATCACCATTCAATCATTCCCATCTCATGGGTCACGATAACATCGGATGCCAGCAATCGGGGTTGGGGTGCTCACTGTCTATCAGAAGTGGCTCAGGGCAGATGGAATTCCCCTTTTCGGGGGATTGTCTCCAATATACTGGAGCTGAGAGCTGCCTTTCAGGCACTCCTGTCATTTCACCATCTAATAATGAATTTGTCAGTAATGCTAAGGTTGGACAAACCAACCACGGTGGCTTACATAAGGAAGCAGGGTAGAACTCACAGCTGGTCCCTGATACAGGAAGTAGAGCCAATAATGAGCTGGGCTCAGAAGAACTTGTCCAACATCTCTGCGGTTTACATTCCAGGGATTCAGAATGTACAGGTGGACTTCCTTTCTCGTGTTCAAATAGACGAGTGGTCTCTCCACAGAGAGGTATTCGAATGGCTTCTGACCCTAGGAGTGTCTCCGGAGGTCGATCTGTTTGCTTCCCCATGCAATCACAAAATGCCCAAATGCTATTCAAGGTTCAGAGACCCTCAGGCATATGGGACAGATGCTCTCACGGATCAGTGGAGGTTTCAGAAGGCCTATGCCTTCCCTCCGGTACCTTCAATTTCTTCGGAAGCTCAGAACAGAGAAGGTGGAAATCATAGCAGTGATTCTTTTCTGGTCCAACAGGCCGTGGTTCCCTCTGTTAACACTCCGCAGCCATCGAGACCCAGTTCCCCTACCTCTTAGGCCAGATCTACTATCTTAAGGCTCAACTCTACACCCTTGTCCATCCTTCCTACACCTCAGGGTTTGGTTCTTGAGAAGGGAAGGCTCAAAGCTCTAGGTTGCCCTGAAGAAGTTATTCCGACCCTTCTCAGTGCCAGAAGGAAAAGTACTAATAGGGTATATGAACATATATGGTCCAGTTTCACTGATCACGTCTTCCAGGTCGAATCCTTGTATCTCTCCAGCAGTCCAAGACATACTGAGTTTTCTTCAATGGGGACCTGACCTATCTCTGGCAGTCAGCTCACTAGGAGTACAAGTATCAGCCATCTCGGCCTTCACAAGAGTTTCATGGGCAAATCATGCTCTGGTCCGCCAGTTCTTTAAAGGAGCCATCAGGCTTAGACCTCAAAGAAGACCTAGGTTCCCCAAATGGGACCTTCCTCTTGTCTTGGATTTTCTCTCCAATCTTGGATCAGATCCTGATAAACCTCTCAACAAGAGACCTCACACTCAAGACTACTTTTTCTAGTAGCTGTGACTTCGGCCAAGAGAGTGTCCGAAATTAGAAATCTAGGTTCAGAGGAGCCTTTTCTGACTTTTTTCCCAGACAGAGCAGTGTTGATTCCCATGTTAGGGTCAAACCCTAAAGTGACCTTTTTATTTATAGCACAAAAAAATAAAAAACCCACTAGTGATTAAATACCACCAAAAGAAAGCACTATTTGTGTGAAAAAAATGCTAATTTCATATGGGTACAGTGTTGCATAACTGAGTAATTGTCATTCAAAGTGTGAGAGCGCTGAAAGCTGAAAATTGGTCTGGGCAGGAAGGGGGTGTAAGTGCACTGTATTGAGGTGGTTAAAGGAGCTGCAGGAATATCTGGCAAGTACTGGCTGTGTGGTACATGTGACAACAATCTCCCGTATTCTTCATATTTCTGGGCTCTGGGTTAGAGTGGCAAGACGGAAGCCTTTTCTTATGAAGAAAAACATCCAAGCTCAGCTAAATTTTCCAAAAACACATCTGAAGTCTCCCAAAAGCATGTGGGAAAATGTGTTATGGTCTGATGAACCCAAGGTTGAACTTTTTGGCCATAATTCCAAAAGATATGTTTGGTGCAAAAACAACACTGCACATCACCAAAAGAACACCATACCCACTATGATGCATGGGGGTGGCAGCATCATGCTTTGGGGCTGTTTTTCTTCAGCTGGAACAGGGCCTTAGTTAAGGTAGTGTGAATTATGAACAGTTTATGCTGTACTGCTATCACAAGGGATGTTTACATTTCTTGTGAAAGCAATAAAAGTGATTAAAAAAGATAAAGGAAAAGTATAAAAATATAAAAAAAAGTGGAATAAAAAACGCAGTGGTGAAAGCATACATAGGTCACGCCCACATATGTAAATGCTGTTCAAACCACACATGTGAGGTATCACCGCGAACATCAAAGCAAAAGCAATAATTCTAGCATCAGACCTCCTCTATAACTCTATACTGGTAACCTGTAGACAAATGTTAAACTATTGCCTATGGAGATTTTTAAGTACTGTAGTATAAAGTATATTTTCTCCCAAAAAATTGCATTTGAAAAACCACTGCAGAAAAGCCGTGTGACATAAAAAATTGCAATGACCGCCATTTTATTCTCTAGGGTCTCTGCTTAAAAAAATTATATAATATACTTGGGGGTTCTAAGTACCGTATATAAGTACCGTATATACTTGAGTATAAGCCGAGTTTTTCCAGCCCGTTTTTTAGGCTGAAAAACCCCCCTCGGCTTATAATTGAGTGAGCCGTACATCACCTGTACCTTTGATTACTAAAACAGTTGGTGTCTCCTGCTGTGTTATGCAGTCTGTTTGTAACAAAGCCCCGCCTCCTCCTCGTCCGTGATAGAGGAACACTGATACAATGCTGGGAAACTGTATCAGTGTTCCTCTATCACGGACGAGGAGGTGGCGGGGCTTTGTTACAATGGACAGCCGAACAGACTGCATAACACAGCGGGAGACACCTGCTGTTTTAGTAATCACAAGGTACGGCTGCAGATGGGCACAGTGAGACTGCAAATGTGCACAATTAGACTGCAAATGGGCACAGTGAGACTGCAAATGGGCACAATTAGACCGCAAATGGGCACAATTAGACCGCAAATGGACACAGTGAGGCTGCAAATGGGCACAGGGAGGCTGCAAATGGGCACAGTGAGGCTGCAAATGGGCACAGTGAGACTGCAAATGGGCACAATTAGACCGCAAATGGACACAGTGAGGCTGCAAATGGGCACAGTGAGGCTGCAAATGGGCACAGTGAGGCTGCAAATGGGCACAATGAGGCTGCAAATGGGCACAGTGAGGCTGCAAATGGGCACAGTGAGGCTGCAAATGGGCACAGTGAGGCTGCAAATGGGCACAGTGAGGCTGCAAATGGGCACAATGAGGCTGCAAATGGGCATAGTGAGGCTGCAAATGGGCATAGTGAGGCTGCAATGGGCATTGTTTACCCAGTAGCTGCTGCATTTTCCCACCCTAGGGTTATACTCGAGTCAATACGTTTTCCCAGTTTTTTGTGGTAAAATTAGGGGCCTCGGCTTATATTCGGGTTGGCCTATACTCGAGTATATATGGTAATTTTCTAGCACAAAATATAGATTTTTACTTGTAAACAACAAGTTTTAGAAAAAGGCCTGGTCCTTAAGTGGTTAATTTGCATTGGTGGAATTATTGTCAGATTATACATTTTGTCCTTGATAAACCTGGAAGCTGATTTCTATGCAGAGCTGCAACAGATTTTGCACTCTCCAGTTTTAGTAAAGCAACCTGTCAGGATGCTGCAATTGAAGAAGCCTTTAAAATGTGTATGTGCTTTTGGCTTCTGAACCAACTGCTGTTAAATCTAATAAAACTAAAATGCCTAATGCATTTCACATGCTTTTAAAGTAAATGATGTGACAAAACTTGCGGCAATATGACATTAACCATTTGCGACCATGCGCGCTGCCAGGGACCCACTCCCGCTGTAATTATACACAGTGGGGGCTGATTGGTGGGGACGCGGACTCGATGTCCGCTGGCATCTGCCGATCCTTCGGTACAGAAGGAGAATGGCGGTCTGCCTATGTAAACAAGGCAGATAGCCGTTCTGTCAGTACAGAAGGCATGGATCCTGTGTTCCTGCAAAGCAGGGACATGGATGCATGCCTTCCCCTCATACAAGCATCTCCCCCTCAGTAAGAAAACACAGGCTAGGCACACAGTTAACCCTTTGATCACCCCTGATGTCAATTCCTTCCTAGCCAGTGTCATTAGTACAGTGACAGCGCATATTTTTTAGCACTGATCACTGTATTAGTGTCACTGGTCCCCAAAAAGCGTCAGTTAGTGTCCGATTTGTCCACCACAATATCGCAGTCATGCTATAAGTCTCTGATCACGATCATTACTAGAAAAAATTTTTTTTACAAATTTAAATATCCCATAGATGGTAGACACTATAACCTTTGTGCAAACCGATCAATATACGCTTGGTGGGATTTTTTTTTACCAAAAATATGTAGCAGAATACATATTGGCCTAAATTGATAAAGAAATTAGATTTTTTCAATTTTATTGGATGGGTTTTTTGCAGAAAGTAAAAAATATATTTTTCTCAAAATCATCGATCTTTTTTTGTTTATAACGCAAAAAATACAAAACGCAGAGGTGATCAAATACCATGAAAAGTAAGCTCTATTTGCAGAAAAAAAAGGGTATCAATTTTATTTGGGTACAGCATCACACAACCGCGCAATTGTCAGTAAAGTAATGCAGTACCGTATCGTAAAAAATAGCCTGGTCAGGAAGGGGAGTAAATTTTCCGGAGGGCAAGTGGTTAAACGTATTTGAACATAAACAGAAGCCACCTTGAGAAATAGGATTACGGTTTGAAAATTTGAGCTCTATCGTCATACATGCATGCAGCATCTGGAATTATTACTTAACATGGGATCATCATATGGAATCACAGGTAAAACATACTTCAATTTTGCGAATTCAAGTGTGTGAGTGTTGCATCTTTGCTCAGGGTGGTAATAGTAAAAGTATGACTGTATTCCTATTTGTTTCCTGTTCAACCTTTTCACAATATTTTACTTCCATTACTTTAGGAATGAATTAAGCCATTCGTGTAGCAGGTACTGAATACAGAATTGCTTTTGGATGTGGATTTATTGTTAAGAATATGGCTGTGAATGCGAGAGAGCCTAGGCAATTCCAAGAATGGAATCAGATATAGAGATCTGTTGGTATTCTGAAATATGGTCAACTGTGCACAGAATATGTCAAACAAGGCAATATACCAAAAGAGTGCCACTATGCTGGTTTAACTGGATATCCAGGCGAGTCTCCATTTTCTTGCCTAGATTTTGCCAACAAGATTTTGGCTCTCACACAGATTTAATGATAAGCAAACCTGTGTGTATTTAATGTGAGTGCAATTTTAATAAACATTTTGGGATTTAGGTTTAAATGGAGAGCACCATGGATACTTCCTTCCTTTATGGTGAAATAAGGCAAAATCTTCCAATATAGTTTGTCCCGCCTTTAAAGAGGACTCCGCACTCCAGACCTTTTATAATTTTGAAGGTCCAACATAGGAGATGAGTATATACTCACAGGAGTGGAAGTGGTGGTGACTACAGGGGCAAGTTTTTCGGAGGCACACCTGAAGTGAAGAATTTTGGCAATCCGTTATTTGGACTGATGGACACTCTTTTCTTAGCACATTTTTTTTAGCATTTGCATTTTCATAACACTTGAATTTCTTGCAACAAATATGTTTTTTTTTTTTGTTGGTAGTACCCCAAGTATGACTATACTACATATGTGAGATTCCTTAATGGCAAATGGACAGAGCAGAGATATATTATCAGAAATATGAATAGGATACTTTTTAAATTTTTAGTTTTATAATACATTAAAGTGGATGTGACCCTAAAAAAAAGGAAAAAGGAAAATTGATCCTGTTCCTTTAAAGCATGAATAACAGCACAGTGCTTGTGCTGTGTAAGTTGGCCCTTTCTATCATCTGAAAAAAACGTGGTTGATCCTGCTCTCCCTCCCTGCCTGTCAGCTACTGACAGTGCTGATGTGGCTCCCCGCCCCTCCCCTCCTGCTGCTAGAATCCAATCTTCCTACAATCCACTGTGTTACATTAGATTATGTGCCCCTGTGTATGTGTTTTTTTAAAAATATGCCGCTTCATACCTTTTTTCATAGTGTCGACCGTTGCTCATGTGATCGCCCACTGCTCTCTTCCTCTCCTCCCCGCTGATGTAAATGGGGGATTCTCAGCCTCTCCCAATGTACTTATCAGATTGGAGGAGAGCGGCGGGCAGTCAGGGAAATAAGATATAAAGTGGCATATTTTTTTAAAAAGCACATACACTGGGGCACATAATTTAATGTAACACAGGGAGGGGATTGTAGGAATAAGACACAGTGGCTTTACAACCACTTTAATTGCAGTAGGGATTTTTCAATTGGGCTTCTTCTTTTTTTTTTTTTTTTTAATGAAAACTATACTGTACATACAAGATAAATTATAGAACACTTGAACGGTTATAATGGTTGCAATTTTTAGGCTCAATATGGGTGAATTGGGTAGGGATTTTTGGCCGATTAGGTGTCATATTTATATTGTACTTCTAGAATATATGAATACATATAACTAGCATTTAGATTTAATTTCCAGAGTGCACCAGATCCAAAACCTGGGGTACTCTATTATATAAACTGCAATCTAAACTTGCATGGTTGTACCCTGTTCCACATGTCCCTACTGACATGGTTGCCCATCTAAATATAGCAGGAACTACCTGCACATGTCTGTTTACGTTCAGAGAGTACTGAAATCTTCAAAACTTGGAGCACGCTTGTGTAAACTGCAACTAGTGCTTGCATAGTTGTGCTTTGGTCAACCCCATCCTGATTGGCTAATGAGGTTGCCTATCACACTTGGTAACTAATATGAAGGTACATTGTGCAAAAGTGTGTTAACCAGGGCGTGACAATGCAAGCTCGGGTTGAGATTTGCATAGTAAAGCACCAAGTTTTGCAATTCCTGGATAACTGTGGAAAGTGAAGTGCAGGCAAATGGAGGCACTGGATCAGAATTTCAGTTTCAGAAAAAAAATGTATTCTTACCTAGGTAGATGCAGCATTGATCTGATCCTGCATCTGTCCCCCGTCACTTCTAAGACTGAAAACTGAGCGATCAAAGACTGCTGTCTTCACCGAGCAGAGAACTGGTGACTGTCAGTTACTGGCTCTCAGCTCTGCTCTTTCAGCGCTCACTGGAACGCTGGGCTGTGGAGGGGGCAGAAGCGGCTGGCTCAGTCTCCCTGTGGCTGGCTCCAACTGTCGGTCCAGGCATCTGGATGGAACCCAACTGCACTCCTGTGACCTAAAGGAGAAATACAGCCAAAATAGTTTTTGCCATACTTCTCCTTTAAATGTCTGAACATCTCACAGGTTTGCTTTAAATGTGCCTTTTTCTGCAAATAGTTGGGAGGTATAGATTTGCAATTATTTGCAGTCACTTTTTTAATTCAGCTCCAGGAAATAGCAATAAAAAATGTCAAAGTATTACAATACATTACAATGTACCATTTAAAAGGTAACAAAATAGAAAAAACAAAAAAAAAAAAAAAGTTCTGGAACTTTAAGTGCAAAGATAATTATCAGTCCTTTGTAGCTCCCTTACTTTTAATAATTTTTCATATTTTCTGGTTGCCCCTCTCACCTTTGTTTATATAGTACATCCCTTTGATTATGATTGTTCATGCAGTTCTATAGAATTGACTGCACTTGGCAGAATTCCCAACATCACACCCACACCAAGAATGCACCTGTGCAAAGATGGACGATTCAAAACACCTGTCACAAAGAGTGTCTGATTCCATAACACAAGAGGAACAATAACTTACTAATAAAAAAGAAAGCAAACTTTGTGCACAGACCAAAATGTGGAAGTATGTATGTAAAAGTACACATACATAAGAGCATGGGTAGGAGGAAATGTGGAAAAGATTAATACCTATTTTACATCCACACTCACATGAAAAGCATACAATTTGTTGGAGTCTGATTGTAGAGTTCACTTTTTGAAAAGCACACGCAAATGCGCAAATAATAATTTTAAAATACCCTGCAAATAGTACATACACTACAGGGCTAAAAGTAATACATCCCTACACCAAACAGCACTATAATTTTGTAGAATTTATTACAAATAACCAAAAAGAGAAGGGTAAAAATATACCCTTATAGAAAAGCAGTGTGTACAGATAGCCTTTACAAATGAAGCTTTTAGAGCACCCATCATCTTCAGTTTAGAGCAGAACTAAACTGCACCATTTTGGGCCTTTAGCATAGCATATTTGCGCATATTTGCACATTATGGCAGACTCACCTGGCAAAGCTTTACCATGCAGAGCTGCATTATCAGCGTCACTTCCATCTTCTCCTGGTCTTCTTTCAGATTTCAAGTCTCTGGTCTCTTGCTTGGCCAGGCCTGGATGACATTACTCCCACACATGCACAAAAGTTACTTTGTGTCAACACAGAATAGCACCGAGACTCTACACTGATTTGCGCATGCACGGCTCAGTGTACACTTCTAGAAAAAAGTTTTTACAGGCAGAGAGAAGAATCTATGATAAAGAGGAGAGTAAGGCTGGGTTCACACTTATGCAAATTGGATGCAGGTTTCCCCACATAGAATTCGCATATAAGGAGAGTGTGACTAGCTCTCAATGGAGCCAGTTCACACATCTCGGGGGGCAGCGAGCGAACGCAATGCAGAAGGGTCCTGTGCATCTTTGGCTCCGTTTAAGGTCCGAATTTAGGCAAAAATTCAGACCCGATTCGCCCCTGAAACTATGGGACTAGGGACTCACCGGCCCTTCTGCTGTGAGCCACTCTGCAAATAGCATGAACCCAGCCTTACTTCTGTCATTGAAACCCACCTGTCAGTACCTTTTGTAAAAGCAAGCTTAGTTTCGCTTTAAAAATTGTAAAAAAAAATCCAAATAGGAGTGTTGGATGCCACTTTCATGGTTGTACATGCCAAAAAAATATTACTGCCCCTGTATATGACTTTTCTAGTAGTAATTTGGTTCCCAGTGTCTGTCTGCAGCTTGCCCTAATCTCCTGTCTCATTAGCATGCTGGTGTGCTTCCTATCATGATCCCTGGCCTAAGTTTGGCTGGAACCAGGTCTTAAAATATACTAGTTAGTCCTGTTCAACTATCCTAAGGTGTAAAACAATACAGATGTCATGGAGTCATTTGTTGTATTCAAAGATTTCATTTTAGCATCAAATCTGCCTGTCATTAAATCCCAGCAACAAACGATGAGATTATGTAATAAAGCTACTCTGACAGAATTGATATGTTCTAAGTCTAGTGAAAAGCAAAATCATATTAACTATAGTTTATTATTTGTGGCCATAGCTAACTGCCATTATGCAAAGGTAATCACTGTATTTAATTGCAAGCATATTGCCTGAAAATTTCCATTTTGGAAGGAGCAGGAAATTGTTAAAAGTGCTGTCAGGTTTAGTCATTTATTTAATTTTGCTGTCTATGTTCCAGAGGGGGGATTTCCTGCATAAAATGACAGGTAATATCTTGAAAGTAAGGGAAAATCCACTCTTAGTTGTCACCAGAACAGATGCCCCCATTGAAAAATTTCCCTTTACCACCTGTTCTGGTGACAAACTCGGGTCTCTAAACACTTTCTGTCCTTGTGACAAGAGCAACCAAGACAAACCGAGGGGATGTGAGGACAGCAATACAAACCTGACAGAGGGTCTAATCCTTCCCTACTCTGATGAAAAATATATTAAAAATGGGGTTTAGATAAATTTTAACCCTTGGGTTTGCAGTCGATGTTCACACAGCTTATGTAGAGGTAAATTTCAGATTTATTAAGAGGCAGTGAAAGCAAAGTCAGCAAAGTTAGCAAAGTTATCAAAAACTTTAAATAAAACTATGGTTGTGAATAGACAGGTAAAGTATATATGAACCTATAACCTAAAAAATAGGGGAATCAAAGAAGTTCAACCTAAAACAAAGCTGCTTCAAATGAGGACAGGGCAGTGGTAATGCCTTAAAAAACTGTGTACTTTTATTTAATATTTAATCCAAATGTCACAAAAATTAAAAAACATCTTGCAAAAGGGCAAAGTACCTTAGAGTGGTTTATCCCTTATAGTTCCCTTAAAAACTATAAGGGATAAACAACATGGTAACCTTTTTTAAGTTTGAAGTACCGGTATTTGAACTTTAGACTAGAGCAGGAGCGCAAATGAACCGAGCCGTAAGCCCTATTTAAAGTACAAATTCTATCTTCAATGGGGTGTAGCCATTTCTTTCAACAAGTGAGCGGCCAAGGTTAGCTAAATGCTGCTTCCAACAAAAGTCATGTGCAGAGGAGTGGCTGATGCTGACGTTTCCTCTTACCTGTACCTAGACTGTGTGCTCCCCCATGGCAACAGCTTCTACCATAGTTTCACATAAGTCACTTGCTCCCAGTCTTGCTGTTAACCTTCTGTGTTTAGGCAAGACTGGCTAATTTTTCAAAAGTGATAATTCCATGAGAGAGAAACATGCTCCGACATATTAACTTTAGAGTATCACCTTGTGGATGGTTTTGTATTTATGAGATTGGAGAGGGGACAACGGATACTAAGAATTTATTGGCCATGGATACTTACTGTCCCCTGCTAACCGGCTAAAGGGCAAATGATTTATTATAGGAACACAAAGGGGGTTATTTACAAAAGGCAAATCCACTTTGCACTACAAGTGCAAACTACAAGTGCAAAGTTCACTTGAAATTGCACTGAAAGTACACTTGGGAGTGCAGTCGTTGTGAATCTGAAGGGAAAATCTGAAATGAAGGGAAGCTCTGCTGATTTTATTATCCAATAATGTGCAAGCTAAAATGCTGTTTTTTATTTTCCTTGCATGTCACCCTTGGATCTACAGCGACTGCACTTCCAAGTGCACATTGCACTTGTAGTGCAAAATAGATTTGCCCTTAGTAAATAACCCCCAAAGTCTACACAACATGCTTCTGTGTATGTCTCCGGACACCCGCATGATAATAAATGATAACCCACAATATAATTTATTAGGATGGCTTGTCACACCGTCACAATCTCAACTGGCACTGCCTACATTATAGTCTCCTACACAACTATACCTCTCAAGACTCTAAATGCATGCTTTAAAACACTTAGGCTGCTTTAAAAGTAAATATTGTAAACCATAACATTTTGTAGACCTTATCACCCTCATTCAGGAAATTGTGCAAAATAATAAGGGTAAAGTGTTCCAGTACTGAATCCATCATTCAACTTCGGTATAGATCAGTCTGATTGGTTGTTATGAGCTACCCTGCACTTTGTACTGAAAATTAATCTGTGTTTTCCCCCTGCAACATCTTATATCCATCTCAGTTTTTTTCCCTACGCCTCTCAGTTCTGCTACCAGAATTGGAAAGGAAAATTTAGTACGTTCACATATAGGACAGCAGGTAAATTACACCCCTTTCCCCCACATGACAACAGTGGAGCTTAGCAACTGGTCGTTTAAATACTCAGTGTTGTTTCAGAAGGGTAGGGAGTCCTCAGCCCTGTGTAAGTCGTGACTTGGAGTTTACACAGTTTATTCTTATTTCTTCCATGAATGATTAGAGAGGAAGGGGAGCAAAGGGAGAGCAAGTATAAACTGAACAAGGCTTCTGATTACAAGCTGACAAGGACTATAAGAGTTTAATTTTTCAAATAGCAAACATGAGGTTCCTTTACAAAACTGTAGGACTTTAGTCTTTGTGAAAGGGTAATTTGTTTAGCAGAATCTTTAATGCTCCAAGTGGCAAATGCTCCTAGAATGAAAATACATTTTAATGGATAACTCTTGGAAGGCTTGCTCAGGAGTACCATGTATAGTGGATATAAAAAGTCTACACACCCCTGTTAAAATGTCAGGTTTCTGTGATGTAAAAAAATGAGACAATGATCAATCCTTTGAGAACTTTTTGCACCTTTAATGTGACCAATAAACTGTACAACTCAGTTGAACAACAAACTGAAATCTTTTAGGCGGAGCGAAGTAAAAACAAAAAATGAAAGAATATGGTTGCATAAGTGTGCAGACCCTTAAACGAATACTTTGTTGAAGCACCTTTTGATTTTATTGCAGCACTCAGTCTTTTTGGGTATGAGTATCAGCATGGCACATCTTGACTTGGCAATACTTGCCCACTCTTCTTTGCAAAAAACACTCCAAATCTGTCAGATTGCGAGCATATCTCCTTTGCACAGCCCTCTTCAGATCACCCCACAGATTTTGGACTCAGGCCTGGGCTCTGGCTGGCCCATTCCAAAACTTTAACCCTCTTTTGGTGAAGCCATTCCTTTATTGATTTGGATGTAAGCTTTGGGTCGTTGTCATGCTTAAAGATAAACTTCCTCTTCATGTTCAGCTTTCTAGTAAAAACCCTGAAGGTTTTGTGCCAATATTGACTGGTATTTGGAACTGTTCATAATTCCCTCTACCTTGACTAAGGCCCCTGTTCCAACTGAAGATAAACAGCCCCATAGCATGATGCTGCTACCACTATGCTTCAGAGTGGGCATGGTGTTCTTTTGGTGATGTGCAGTTTTGTATTTGCGCCAAACATATCTTTTGGTCTATCTTTAGGTTTTTTTTATTTTTACTCCCCCCCACCCCAAAAGATTTCAGTTTGTTTTTTAATTGAGTTGTACATATATATAAGACACATTAAAGGTGGAAAAAGTTCTGAAATCATTTATCTTTGTCTCATTTTTTTTACATCACAGAAACCGGACATTTTAACCGGGTGTGTACACCTTTTATATCCACTGTATATGCGAATTAAAAGAGGCCTTTGGGAGGTACCCAGTACATGCTAGGAGGATGATGCCTTTTAGTATTCCTGGAACACTTTGGATCCCTAAGGAAGGGCTCATCAGTCTTCTTTTCATTGACCCTAGCAAGACTAAGTAGCCTGAAAATTATAAGGATGATCATGGATACAGCAATGCCTGTAAATTAATAATTAGGTAAGTTTAAAAAAGTGGTTACAAAAAGGCTTTTAGCTCATGCATGGGAATTTTCTGATCACATTGATAAGTCTCGGTAAGTCTAGATACAGTATGCTAAAAAAAAAATTAAAAAAAAATGTACCCCACGAGAGCCCCTTCTTTTTATCTCATTTAATAAGAAAATTCAAGCCTAGCCTAGGCACAAGCAAATACAATGATTTTACACACATATAAAAGACTGAAATAAAATATGTCTGCACTCAAAGATCTAATTTTTTTTTTTTTTTTTTTTAAGAAAGAGTCTAGAGGTGATTTGGTCACTGGTGTGCATGCTGAGAAAGAAAATATCTTCCAGACTGGAAGTTAGATTGTGATTAGAATGGGACTCTTGCAAAAGAAATCTGAATCTTTTATGAAGAACAATACCATAGGCAAAGATTTGGTTACATGCACTCCTCACACCAGCTAAAAATGTACATTTACAAAAAACTGGTATGGAGGACAAATATTAAACTACTGAGCTGAGAAAACAGTTATTTGGAGAGATGAGTCACTCTTCAAACACACACACACACTCAAACAAGGTTTACAGACTTTTTATAGGATGCAATTACTTGGCATGGCTAAGTTGAATTCAACTTACAGCTATCAAGTAATCTTGTTGAGAACACTATAAAAACCAGCAAGACCATAAAATAATTGCTGTATGTTTGTTTTTTACCCATTATGAGATTTGAGGGCACTGTCTGGTCACAGCCTTTATTAAAGTAGATGTCAAGGGATTAAAATAAAGAGCACAAAGGAGATAAACCTGATATATTATATTGAAAACCTTTACTTAATAAGTTTGGAAAGTACAAGATCTTATAGAATCAGGCCTCATGGTCCTGCAGTACTTCTTCCTATTTCAAAAGATGCTACCTAGTTGAAGTAATTGCTGCAGAGGCTAGCGTTATAGTCAGTGTTCTGCAAACAATCAACAGGCATGACACCGGGAGGGCAATCAGCCGCTATAGATGGAGGGAGAGTTGGCAAGGTATTTATGCCCCTTATTTGCCGGTTATGTGTCCTCTCCACTGCACACTTTGTGGTGACACAGGAAGTACACTTTTATTGCAGTGCTACAACTAAAGTTTACAGGAACTGTAACCCAAAAATAGAACCAAGGTTTAGTTCCTGATATATCAGGATTGTTGGCTGCAAAGCAATCATGAAAAAGATAAGGACCACTAACTGGGGTGAGGAATGCTACAAATAAAACAATTTTGCCCTGAGTTCCTAACAAGGAGAGTAATAATATTGAAAGGTGTTTCTGTCCAAACCATCTAGTAACTGATAAAGTGTTAACATCAAAGTATATATGCTTCTTTTGTCAGGGGAGTGGAAATAAGCCCTTCAGGCCCACCAACAACAATAAGAAAGTTTCAGTCTTAGGATAACTGAAGCAGAACCCTGCCAAATAGCATACCTAGGTTGGCATCTTTATTTTTGTGGTATCAAGTAAAGCATGGCTAGAACACGCTGCTGCTCTTTGTTTACCAAGTCTGTTGGGCAAGGGGTTACAAAAAGACGTGTACTTACACTAGCTATATTTGAAAATACTGTTTTTATTTTATACAATATACCACTGGAGTAAAGAGTGGTTCTTTATATGGGTCAAGGTTCTATATGTAAGGCCAGCAATCAAAGGTCTCAAATCCACTCAAACTAAACCCAAGACCTGTAGCATTTGCTGAATTATATATCAGAGTTTTCTTTTTCGCAGCCCCCTCTTTATATATGTTTTAAAGCAGAACTCAAACCAAACAAAAACAAGATGAAAACGAAAAGCCCATTAAAAGTCAAAATAAAATTAGCTTTTGCTGTAATATTCACCTTCAATCCAGAGATCTCCCCTGCAGTATTTTTTCAAACTCTGGAAATCCTTTATCTAAAGGACAGCACATTAAACCCACTCTCTGAGACCAGGTCATTCTGGGCCCACCCCTGTCTGTTACTGGACAGTGAAAGGTGAAGCAATACAGTGATAAGCGCATCTCTTTGTCACTCTGCTCTCCAGCAGTCATATGAACTGATTGGTTCCCATTCTTGCTAATTGTACCAGATTTGCTGGTGCAGTCTTGCCTTTAAGTCAGTTGGCTTGTGATTGCTGTACCCCCAGATCCTAGCCGCAGGAACAGCTGCAGTATCCATGTCCTTGCAATTACATATGTAGAGTGCCTTGAAAAAGTATTCATACCCCTTGAAATTTTCACATTTTGTCATATTACAACCAAAAACATAAATGTATTTTAATGGGATTTTATGTTATAGACCAACATAAATTGTCATATAATTGTGAAGTGGAAGGAAAATGATAAATGGTTTTCAATTTTTTTTACAAATAAATATCTGAAAAGTGTGGCATGCATTTGTATTCAGCCCCCCGAGTCAATACTGTGTAGAACCACCTTCAATTTCTGCAATCACAGCTGCAAGTCTTTTTGGGTATGTCTCTACCAGCTTTGCACATTTAGAGAGAGTGACATTTTTGCCCATTCTTCTTTGCAAAATAGCTCAAGCTCTGTCGGAGTGGATGGAGAACGTATGAACAGCAATTTTCAAGTCTTGCCACAGATTCTCATTTAGATTTAGGTCTGGACTTTGACTGGGCCATTCTAACACATGAATATGCTTTGATCTAAACCAGTGGTGTCCAAACTATGGCCCTCCAGTTGTTAAGGAACTACAACTCCCATCATGCCTAGTCATGTCTGTGAATGTCAGAGTTTTACAATGCCTCATGGGAAGTGTAGTTCTGCAACAGCTGGAGGGCCGTAGTTTGGACACCCCTGATCTAAACCATCCTTTTTTAGCTCTGGTTGTATTTTAAGGGTCGTTGTCCTGCTGGAAGGTGAACCTCCTCTCAGTCTTACGTCCTTTGCAGACTCTAACAGGTTTTCTTCTAAGATTGCCCTGTATTTGGCTCCATCCATCTTCCCCTCAACTCTGACCAGCTTCCCTGTCCCTGCTGGAGAAAAGCATCCCCACAACTTGATGCTGCTACCACCATGTTTCACGGTGGGGATGGTGTGTTCAGGGTGCTGTGCACTGTTAGTTTTTCATCACACATAGTGTTTTACTTTTAGGCCAAAAAGGTAAATTTTTGTCTTGTCTGACAACTTCCACAGGTTTGCTGTGTCCCCATATGGCTTCTCGCAAACTTCAAATGGGACTTCTTATGGCTTTCATTCAACAATGGCTTTCTTTTGCCGCTCTTCAATAAAGGCCAGATTTGTGGAGTGCATGACTAATAGATGTCCTATGGACCGATTCTCCAACCTGAGCTGTGGATCTCTGCAGCTCCTCCAGAGTTACCATGGGCCTCTTGGCTGCTTCTCTGATTATTGCTCTCCTTGCCCAGCCTGTCAGTTTTGGTGGACCGCCATGCCTTTGCAGGTTTGCAGTTGTGCCATACTCTTTCCATTTTTGGATGAAGGATTGAACAGTGCTCCGTGAGAAGGGATATTTTTATATAACCTAACCCTGCTTTAAACTTCTCCACAACTTTATCCCTGACCTGTCTGGTGTGTTCCTTGGCCTTCATGATGCTGTTTGTTCACTAAGGTTCTCTAACAAACCTCTGAGGGCTTCACAGAGCTGCTGTATTTATACTGAGATTAAATTACACACAGATGGACTCTATTTACTAATTAGGTGACTTCTGAAGGTACCGTATTTATGGGCGTATAACACGCACCTTAAAATCAGGGGAAAATCGCGGGTGCATGTTATACGCCGATCCCCTGCGATCCCCCGCTGTCAGATCTAAAAAATCGCCAACCGCGATTTGAAAATGGCGCCGCCGGCGCCGAAATACACAGTGCCGGTCCTCAGCTCTTCTCAGCCACTTTCGGCTTCAATCGAGCGCCGCCCGAACCTAGCCGAGTGTACTCGGCTAGGTTCAGATAGCTCCGCTCACCGTCGCGCCCATCCCGAGTGGAGCCGAAAGTGAACGAGAGCCGCCGAGAAGAGCCGAGGACCGGCTCTGTGTATTTCGGCGCCGGCGGGCCATTTTCAAATTGCGGTCGGCGATTTTGAAGCTCAGCGAGCTGCAACGCTGCACTGGGGCAAGGCTGGACTGGGGCAAGGCTGGACTGGGGCAAGGCTGCAATGGACACTGGGGAAGGCTGCACTGACAAGGCTGCACTGACATGGCTGCACTGGCAAGGCTGCACTGGGGCAAGGCTGCACTGAGAAGGCTGCAATGATGGGCATTTAAATGTAAGTTTTTTTCCCTTCAACTTCCCTCCTAAAAGTTTTTTTTTCCTTAAAATTCCCTCCTAAATTGGGGTGCGTGTTATACGCCGGTGCATGTTATACCCTGATAAATACGGTAATTGGTTTCACAAAATTTTAGTTAGGGGTATCAGAGTAAAGGGGGATGAATATAAATACACACTTTTCAGATATTTATTTGTAAAATTTTGAAAACCACTTATCATTTTCCTTCCACTTCACATCTATGTGCCACTTTGTGTTGTTTTATCACATAAATCCCAATAAAATACATTTTCATTTTTGATTGTAACATGACAAAATGTGAAAAATTTCAAGGGGTGTGAATACTCTTTCAAGGCACTGTACACACCACCAGGCTGGGACACTGATCAGGTCAGCAAGGGGACCTAGCTGAGGGCTGCCTGTAGCTCTCCCCTGTCCTCTGTGGTAGGTTTTTTATTTGGGGCTCTTGAACATCTCTCCAGGCAGCCAGAGTTGCCCCTGTGCATGTCACTGCAGTGCTGGAGCTAAGGGGCCATTAAATTACTTATACTCCCTCTTAGCTGATATATCCCTGCAGCCATTTCCCTACTCCATCCTCTACCCCTAAAGGCCCCTTGCACACGTTCAACTGCAGTGTGCCTGGAAGGGACAGGTGCAGCATCCAGGTCCACTGTAGACAGCCTGTCAAAGTCTATGGCAGGTTGCTGCATGATGGGGCTGAACATTGTGCTGAACAGTACTGGTGTTTAGAGCCCTGCCTGTTCATGGGAGAGGTTCTGGAATGCAAACACTGACAAAAATCAACTTTTTCACACCCATCACCATTTAGGCTTTCACTCCCCAGGCATTTCTCACCTACACCCTAAGCTGGCACACTTCACTATCTGACCACTTCTCAGCTCCCAACAACACCCCACCTTACATCACTCGCAGGCCACTTAACAGCTTTACCTTTCCAATATATCTCCCTGGTCCAAAACTGACTCACCTTCACCAAGAGACATTCCCCAGCCACCTCACACTCTGATCCCCTCCAACAGACATCACTCGCCAGTTGTTGTGGTCCTTCTTTAAAACCATCGGGTAGTGTTTTCATGTTTACTGTTACTACTAATGTTTTGATGTTTTTGTTTACTTTTGTATTAGATAAGCCCCACAGCTACATCTCTTATAGGCCCCTTTCACACGATCGGCCTTCTCAGATCTGCCTGTCCATTTTTCATGCGGATCTGAGCGGGCCACCCATTGATTTCTATGGGCAGGCCGATGTCAGCGGAGATGTGTCTGCTGACACCCGCCTGCCATCTGATCCGACAAGATCCAGTCAAAACAGACAGATGGCAATACGTTCGCCATCCATCCAGCGGATCATATGAAAAAGGGACAGGCTGTCCGTTTTCATCCGATCACCCCATAAAGAACAACAGGGCTCTGACAGGTCCGTCCCTGCACAGTGAGCAGAGACGGACCTGTCATCCTCCTGCTCAGTGGGGATCAAGAGCAATCTCCTGCTGAGCTAGCGGAGTCTGTCCAACAGATCCGCTCCGTGTGAACCCAGCCTTAGGCCCTTTTCCCACTTGTGCGGCTTTTCCTGCGATTTTGGAAATCAGAGTCACATGACAAGTCGTACCCCATGATTCCTAATGATAACCATTCATATCTGTGTGACTTCAAGTTGCACCGACTTCAAAGTAGTCCCTGTACTACTTTTTTTTTTTTTTTTAATATACTTTTTATTGAGAAAATACATTTGTTTTCCATTCTTATAACAACATTACTTTAATAGTGTACATTTCACAAAACAAGGTGCGAGGAAAAAGAGAAAAAAAAAGGAACAAGGAAAAAAAACATACTATCTCTCCATCCCTCCCGCTTCCCTCCCCTTCCCCCATGTATTCCTCACATTCATCTTACATTCTCACCCATTCTTCCTCTCTTCTGCCACTTATATGCAATTAGTTTTCTTCCTTGAAACAAGCATCTGGTTATTGCTATCTGTGTAGATCCTAGTACTCCTTCCTCTTCTATTAGACCCAAAAGGCACACCTTGGCCTCCGTATCCAATGATGTCCCAAACACAGAATTTATTTTTCCTACTATTCCACTCCAATACCTATGTAGTTTGGGACATTGCCAGATCATGTGTACCAAGTCTCCTCTCCTGTCCTCGCACCTTTGGCATTCTGCATTCGACCTCCTCCCAAACATAAACAACTTCATGGGTGTAAAAGACCTGTGTACCAGGTATAAGTGGGATACAATTTGTGAGGGGGAGAGCGAGACCTTAGGACCTAATGCCAAGACCCGCCTCCATTGCTCCTCCGTTATTGGCCCAACATCCTTCTTCCACTTAACCCTGTTACCATGTTCCACCTCTCCTTCCTGTCCTGCTCCCCTTATATGCTCATACATATCAGATATTAACCCTTTAGATGTTCTAGCATTGACCAGTTTCCTAAGAGAGGGCATTTCACTCAACTTTAGTATCTTCCCTCTAAATTGTGTATCTAGGGCATGCCTGACTTGTAGGTATCTGTAAAATAATCGGTTTGAAGTTTCATATTCTTCACTTATCTCCTGAAATGATTTCAATCTGCCTGTCCTGTACAACTGTGCTAGGTAGTGGATGCCTTTCTTCTACCATTCCTCTATTTTTCCCATTACCTTAAGTTCCTTTAGATTTTTATTATCCCATATAGGGGAAAACTCACTGAATCCGCCATGACCCAACATAGTCTTAACAGTTTCCCAAATCTTCACCATTAATTGGGTTGTTAGACATCTAGATCCAAAGGAATCCGCTTCCACCATCCCCACTACTGTACTATGACCAGTATCATTCAGCAACAGCTTGTTTCCTACCTCCCTTTCTACTGATAAGTTGCTTCCCCTCATATACTGTAATTGTGCCGCCAGAAAATACCTTGGATTTGGCAGTGCCAGACCTCCTACCTCCCTCGGCCGCTGTAGTGCCTGTAGGCGGATCCTTGCTGCTCCGTTCTTCCAAATTAACTCTCTAAATACTCCAGTTTTTTAAACCAATGTTTTGGGATCCATACTGGCGAGTTATGTATTACCTATAATATTTGCAGCATCCACACCATCTTTATTAAATTGCTCCGTCCAGCTACAGAGAGAGGTAGATGATTCCACACCCTGCTCTTCTGCCTCAGTTTTGCCATAAGTGTGACTACATTTCCTGCTATAAACTGCCCTGGGTCTCTTGTCATATTAATACCCAGATATCTCATTTGGCTAACTACTCTTATTTGGGTTACCTGTTGCGGGAGTGGTTCTGTAAGAGGATCTATTGGCAGAAGTACAGACATTTCCCAATTAATTACCAACCTGCAAAAACGTCCAAAGTCTTTGACCAATCCCATAACGGCCTCCAAAGAAGACTGCGTGTCCCCAAGGAACAGCAAGATGTCATCTGCATACATAGTGACCTTTTCCTCTCCTATTTTCCTTTTAAATCCCTGTACCTCTTGGGAGGTTCTTAAAGCAATAGCCAATGGCTCCATTGCGAGGGCGAAGAGCAAGGGGGACAGAGGACACCTCTGTCTCGTCCCCCTCTCCAGCTGGAACCAGTCAGAACACTCCCCATGTATTCTTACCTTAGCCCTGGGTCTCTCATATAATAATCTTATCCATTGGACAAATTGGGGTCCAAACTGAAATTCCACCAATACCTTCCACAAATAGTGCCATTCTAGGCTATCGAAAGCTTTAGTCGCGTCTAATGATAGAATACCTCTATTCCCTCCATTTTCTGTTGGGATCTGCATATTTAGATAAACTTGCCTTACAGTTAGGCTTGTAGATCTATCCGGTATGAAGCCGGTTTAATCTGGATGTATCACCTTAGCGATTATTTTATTCAATCTTGCGGCCATTGCTTTTGCAAGGATTTTTACATCCGAGCATAAAAGGGATATAGACCTATATGAGTCCGTCTCAACTGATTTTTCCCTTCTTTTGCTATTACAATTATTGTTGCTTCTGTCATGGAAAATGGTCATTTCCCTTCCTCTACAGCTCCATTAAACACCTGTAAAAATTTGGGTAATAATATAGCCCCATATTTTTTACAAAATTCTATTGGCAAACCGTCTGGTCCTGGAGCTTTCTGGTTTGCCATATCTGCTGTTGCTTTTTGTAACTCTTCAAGTGTCAGTGGAGCTTCTAATCCCTCCCTATCTTCCTTTGACAGTGGGGGTATTTTCCACATTTCCCCTTCTACATTTATCTGTGACGTGCTATACAAATCTTTATAGTAGTTTTTAAACTCATTTACTATTTCTGGAGTGGTCCTTTTAATTTCACCTTCCTTTTCCTGTATTGCTGGTATAATAATATAATATTTGCCTTGGCTATTAAGGCCAGGATTCTCCCCACTCGTTCTCTCTCCCCAAAAAAACTCTGCCTCTGAAATAGTGTTTTATTCTCTACTTTCTCCAGAACTAATCTTTTATATTTTTCTTGTTTCTCCACCCACTCGCCACATCTATTGGGGGTCGGTGCCTCCACATACCGCATTTATGCCCACCTCACTTTCTCTCTCACCATGACTTCTTTAGCCTGTGATTGCCTTTTGACATGGGTTATTTTTTGTATTAACACGCCCCGCAAAAACGCTTTCAGGGTGTCCCAAATTATTCCTAATGACGCAGTCCCTGAGTTTAGATCTATAAACTCCCTCAGGCTGGCTACAACCTCCCCAGTATCCTCAATTATCTCCAGCCAGAAGGGGTTTATTTTCCAATCTCCTCTACTATAATTTGCCCCTACTTTTATTGAACAAACTACCGGTGAGTGATCCGAGATCCCCCTTGGCTCGTAATCTACCTCCTCCATTATCTTCAAGGCTTTTTCATTGCACAATACGAGGTCAATCCTGGACAAGGTAGAGTGTGTTCTACAGTGGCAAGAGTACTGCTTTGCCCCCAGATACCACCTCCTCCATATATCCACCAATCCTGTCTTCTCACAGAATCGGAACCACGGGCCACTAGATGTTTCATTAGCAGGAGCCCTCTGTGGAAACCTATGTTCTTATTCATGGTCATATTAAAATCTCCTGCCACTATAACTGGCACTCCCGGCTTGTCCACGATGAACCTCATCAAATCACACAGAATTTCCGTACTGAATGGCGGAGGGATATATATATATTGGCTAACACACATTCTCTATCTTCAATCACACAAAAAAGAAAAATATACCTTCCGTTCTCATCTACCTTACTTTGCCTGCAGGTAAAAACCACTCCGGGATCTATCAAAGTACTCACCCCCCTTGAATAGGAGATGTGTGTTGAATGATATTGCACCCTATATTTCTTATGTTCTAAAACACTAATTGTTCCTTTCTCAAGGTGTGTCTCCTGCAGGCAAAGTATTCCAGAGCCGCCCATACTAGCCACCGAAAAAATTGCCCGTCTTTTAGACAGGTCCCTTACCCCCCACACGTTTCAAGAGCATATCTTGACTTTCCTAACTTTCCTGGTCTGATCTGGGGTCTTTCCTCTTCCGTCTCTAGTCCCTATAATTCTACTATCCTATTTCCCTTTCCCCTATCAAAGTAATTCCTTAAACTTGTTTCGTTTTCTTTCGTGCTTAGTGTTCTCAAATATTTTTTCCCCTGTCTACTGTGATCTCTTTTTAGTGTTTTTTCCTTCTGTGTAAACTCAAAACCTTTACCATATTCTTTCTTACAACCCATCCTCATCGCACATCCCTCATTCTCTCCTCTCCCCCCCCCCTCCTATTTCATACCAATACATTTCTCCTCTTCCGCCATTCTCCCTTTCATCCTTATATTCACCCCATTCACTCCCCTCCTCCCATTCCCCACCCCCCCCCACCCTTGCCTCCCCACTCCCCTCTCCTCTTCCCCCCTCCCCTCCCACCTCTTCTCTGCCCATCTTGGGGCCCATATTGAGGGCTTCTAAAGTGACCTTATTTCTTCCCCAAAGTGACATGTCTCATCTTTTTTAAAAGAACTTTCTGTGCATTGTGGCCCAAATCTAGTGAAAGGAGATCAATCCCCAGTGTCTCAGATGTATCCATTAGTACAAAATCTAAAAAATAACACGCCAATACCCCCGCCCCCCCAAAGAAAAAAGAGACCCAAACACCTTCACACTCTACCTTATGTCTCCTCTTCCCTTCCTCCCTTCTCCTTCCCTCCCTCCCCCGCTCCCATCTCCATGTATATATCTCAAAAATAATACAGATGTAAGAAAAGAAAAAAGAGCACAAAACCCCAGACCAAAAACACAACCCTTGGGTGAAGAAAAAAAAAAAAAAAAAAAAAAAAAAAAGGAAAAGGGGCCCAAGTTTCAACTAAGAAAATGTATCCACATTCCAATCATCCTCATGTCTCAACCCGCTGCATCGTCCCTTCATTCTTTTCCAACCATAATGTCACTTCTGCAGGTGTGTTGAAAAACCTGGTTTCCCCAAGTGCTATTACTCTTAGACGAACAGTAATGCATAACTAACTTTAAGCTGTTGCGGTCTGCGCTTGCACTCTGTAAATTTTGCTCTTTGTTTCTGTAGCTCAGGAGAAAAATCTGGATATAATGAGATCCTTGCACCATTGTACTGTATGTTCCTCATCTCTCTTGCTTTTTGAAGAATAGTAGTCTTATCTTTATAATACAGGAGTTTAAAAATCATAG
The DNA here is from genome assembly GCF_042186555.1 of Aquarana catesbeiana. Lineage (NCBI taxonomy): Eukaryota > Metazoa > Chordata > Amphibia > Anura > Ranidae > Aquarana > Aquarana catesbeiana. The sequence goes on from NC_133327.1 coordinate 417,918,511, forward strand.
GCCTTGACTGGCTTCCTGAGGATGGTATCCTAAAAGGGACTCTATGTGCACATTCACATAAACCAAGCCTCCATAAATTTTATGGGGTTATTACCTTCACTTCTCTTGGGGAGACCTAGTACCCTTACATTTTTCCTGCGTTATCTGTTTTCTATTTCGTCCATTTTATGGATGCACATATTTAACTGTTCTCGCATCAATTGCACCTCCTGTCTCATTGGGTTCACATCGTCTTCTAAGTCTCCCCTCAAGAACTGTTGTCCATGTGGATACCTCCTGTATGTCATGTCTTACTAATAACACATCTTCTCTGATATGTTTGAGCTGATCAAATAATTCAATTAAAGATGACTTACAATTGTTGATTGCCAGGAGAATCTCCTTCAGGGATGGTTCTTTCTCCGCTGCTAAGGTTGACACAGACATACCTTCCTCTGCTTCCATACTCACTCCCTGTTCACTCTCCGGAGCTGTAAGTGCCATTATTACTGGTGCTACTGGCGCTGCTGGTGCTGCCTGTGTTGTTGCTGATTTTACTGCTGGTTTTGTTGATGCATCTACCTTGACTGAGCCTTGACTTTTCCTCCCCACCGAGTGGGCCGCGAGCGGGCCTGATGCTGTGGCTCTCCTGCTTGTCCGCCCTTCTTGGGCGTCTGATTCTGCGTGTAAGCATACCGCTCCAGCTTTGCAGCGGCCTGGCTTGCCTGGTTTGCCTTTTCTTTGGATCCACGCAGTGACTGGGCACTCACTCCGGCTCCATCTTGTGTGGCCGCCTCCTCCACCCCCCGTCTCCTAGACATACTAGGCAGCGGGTCCGTTCGAATGTTGCGGAAGTCGTGGGCGGCCGCTCTATCCTGCGAAAGCATCACCCCCCCACTCTCACCAGGGTGTGCACCGTTATAGACCGCCGCGGGAGAGCCACAGGGAAGCTCACTGCTCGCTTCCTTTTCCCAGGCTCCGGTGCATCAATACGCCATCCGCTGTTCTGTCTCCCGGCGTCTCTCTTCTCTCCTACTTCTTACACCTTGCTGTATCAAGCATTGGAGCGAGCGTAAGGTCCGGGACCACAACGACTTCTCACCTCAGCATCCGGTCACGCCCACCCCAGCCTCGAAACCTTGTCCCTGTACTACTTTGGTCTGACTTTGATGCGAGTTGAGGTCCACAGACCACAAGTTAACACAGGCATTCCCTGAAATCGCGAGAAAATCCTGGCCGCAAAAAGTCACAGCAGTGTGAAAGGGGCCTTATATATGTTTAAAGTATGACATTAAGGTAACAATATGCCTCTAAAAAAATCCTGCATGCCTTTAAATTAATGCCCCACCCCTAATTAATGTAATTCTCTACCTACAATGGCTTGCTAGATACAGAGCGAAAAAATGCGTCCTGGAATTTTTTTTTAAATGTTTGCAACTTGAGATTCCTTGTGCTGCTTCCCCTCTCACACTCCAGACCTGCTGTACAGGGACTGTAAGAGGTTGATACTAGGTCAGATCCAGGTACTTAAACCTGTTGCTTATATTTAAAAAAATACATTTAATTAAGTATTCATTTGGGTTCTTTATATCTGCCTAGACTAGTTCAGTTCTAAACACAACACGCCAAACAGAAAAAAATTAACCCTAAATGAAAGTGCATTTATTTAAAATTTCTAAAAGTTATAAAAACAGCTTAATTTAGTATAATTTGTGTCATTTCCAAAGTAGAATTATTCATATATGTAAAATGCTTTTATACAGCAGATTCTGAGTTAAGTAATCTTTGTTGGAAGGATGATTGAGTAAGAGAATATAGATAACCACCTGGATACCCAGCAGCAGAAATGATGCAACACATAACTGTAGGGCTCGATATTGTGAATACATGAACATTCTGTCGTTTTAGCAAATGTTTGCTTGAAAAATAGAACAACTAATAGAGGACCTGAGAAAACCTAAAATGAAAAGGTAGACAAAAACACTGGGAAAAAAGTAAGAAAAATACTATTCTTTATATTTCTGACATTACAATAGTAGTAAAAAAATAAGGCCTAGTTTACAGCTGTACTTCAGCATACAGTTGCGTGAGGGTCATGATTTGCCTGCACAGGATGCATAGGTGTCCCGTGCATCCATGTGCTGGCAGTCCTATTCATATCAGCTGGGACGCAGAACTCACACTGTCTGCATTCAGGGAGACACATCCATACCCACACAGATGTCAAACTGGGAGCAGTGTTTGTGTTTGTGGAGCTGCTGTGTCCCAGTTGACATGAATGGAACTGCCTGTATGTAGATGCATAGAACACTTGTGAATCCCATGCAGACAAACACGGCCCTCACAAGGTTGTACGCTTAAGTACATCTGTGTGAATGAGACCTGAACATTTAAACCAAATGTGTTGTCAGAATTCTACTGCATTTAACCTCTTCAGCCCCATAAGGATTTGCCCCCTTAACGACCAAGCCATTTTTTGCGATACTGCACTGTGTCACTTTAACAGACAATTGCGCGGTCGTGCGATGTTAGACCCAAACAAAATTTATGTCACCTCTGTGTTTTATTTACTGCACTATAAACAAATAAAGACCAACAATTTAAAAAATATATATATTTTTTTTTTTTACTTTCTGCTATAATACATATCCCAAAAAAAAAAAAAAAAAAAAAAAAAAAATAAAATTATATATATATATATATATATATATATAGTAATATAGTATTTATCTGCGTATAACACACACCCCAAGTTTAGGAGGGAATTTTAAGGAAAAAAATGTTTTAAGGAAAAAAATTACATTTAAATGCCCATCAATGCAGCCTTATCAGTGTCCATCTGCAGCCTTGCACAGCGTCCATCTGCATGCTTGTCCAGTGTCATTTGCAGCCTTGGTGTCATTTGCAGTCTTGCAGCCTTGGTGTCATTTGCAGCCTTGCAGCCTTGGTGTCATTTGCAGCCTTGTTGTCATTTGCAGCCTTGGTGTCATTTGCAGCCTTGCAGCCTTATCAGTGGCCATTTGCAGCCTTGTCAGTGCCCACCTGCAGCTTTGTCAGTGTCCATTTGCAGCCTTGCCCAGGCTGCAGTTAAACTGCAGTGACTTGTCAGTGTCACTGCAGTTTGAAAATTGCACCGCCAAGACACATAGAGCCGGTCCTGTGTAACTAATTTATTCATCAGTTTAGGCCGATATATATTCTGCAACATATTTTTGGTAAAAAACAAAATTGCAATAAGCGTATATTGATTGGTTTGCGCAAAAGTTATCGCGTCTACAACCTATGGGATAGATTTAGGGACTTTCAATTTTTTTTTATTGTTTTTACTGGTAATGGCGGCGATCTGCAATTTTTAGCAGGACTGCGACATTGCGGCGGACAAATCTGACCCCAAATGACACTTTTTGGGGACCAGTGACATTATTACATTGATCAGTGCTATAAAAATGCACCGATCCATGTAAAAATGACACTGGCAGGAAAGGGGTTAACACTAGGGGGCAATCAAGCTGTTAAGCGTGTTCCCTGGGTGTGTTCTAACTGTAGGAGGGATGGGCTGCCAGGAACATGACAGACATCACTGTTCCCGATCACTGGGAACCGTAGATCTCTGTCATGTCACTAGGCAGAATGGGGAATCGCCTTGTTTACATAGGCAGTTCCCAGTTCTGCCTCTCCTCACCGTGATCGCGGGACCCGCGGGCGCCTGTTACACTTCTTGCACGGACCGACGTACAGTTATGTCGATTCGCACAGGAGAGCCGACCTGCTGCAGTATATGTGCGTGAGCTGGTCAGCAAGTGGTTAAACAACCCTAAGAAAGTAAACATTCACTAACCCATAGCCCCAAAAAATCCAAAATCATAATAGACTGTGCACAACAGAAATGTAACACTGAGGATAAAAAAAAAAAATATCAGATTCCCATCAGTTCCTGAAGAGGACGATTGCAGCCTACGTAAGGTGCAGTTCTACAGTAATCTTAACAAGTTAAAAAAAAGATGACATAAAAGACCAGTTTATAAACTTGTAACTAAAGCCACATGTTAATATAATTTTCCAAAAAACTGTTATCCTTTCCCACCAACTTCACGTCCCGTATACATTGGGGTTTACTATAGGCAAATAGACTATGTACTCTGCAAATGCAGTTGCACTCATTTTCCCCAGAGCTTATTGAATGTGGTGAAGCTCTGCCGATTTCCATCATCCAATCACGTGCAACCAAAAACGCTTTTTTTTTTTCTTGGGTATTCTTTACAAATTGAAGCTTCACCACATTCATTAAGATCTTGGGAAAATCAATGCAAAGTGCACAGTCTGTTTGCCTTTAGTAAATGAACCCCACTGTGTAGCATGTCTAGATGTGTATGTAAAAGTCTGTATTTTTCATAGTAACCTTATAGATTCCAGCTTTTATTTCCAGGACATGTTTGAAGAGAACAGAAACATGTATTTGCCTTAAGAAACACAGACACCTTTCTTTTAGTCCCTTTCAAATAATATTATGCATGTAATGTCATTTTCTAAACATAAAATCTGCAAAGTGTCATATAAAGGTGCCCTGGAAAAATGGTATGAGAAATGAATGAACATACCAAAACTGAATCCAGTTTCTGTTTTACTTTCATCATCCGCATTGAAGATCTCGCAGCAAAGATAGAATCTTGAAGTGTGAGAACATCAGTATGATTACTGACATCACTGTGCACCGTTTCTGCCTCAAGCTGAGCAACTAAACAAATTAGAAAAGAATCATACAGAGGGAACCAGTACTCTTTCAGATTGTAAAAATATATGTTTATATACAAATATTTTTCATATTTTTCTAATCGTGGATAAAGAAGGGAGCAGTTAAACTCTCTGTCAACCTCTGTGCCCCAATTACTATCACTTTCTGTCAAATAGACACAATAGAAAGTTAGTGAAAAAAAAAAATCCCCTCTGCAATAGCTGTGATCAGAGCAAGTGCCCTTCTGAGCGAAGATTTGTGGGGGTTATTTACTAAAGGAAAATCCACTTTGCACTGCAAGTGCACTTGGAAGTAAAGTCGCTGTAGATCCGAGGAGGACACACAAGGAAAATAAAAAACTGCATTTTAGCTTGCACATGATTGGATGATAAAATCAGCAGTGTTTCCACTCATTTCAGATCTACCCCTAGAGCGACTGCACTTCCAAGTGTGCTTTCAGTGCAAAGTGGATTTGCCTTTCGTAAATAACCCACTTAGTCTCTTAAGCTGACCATAGATGAATCAAAACTCGGCTGGTACAGAAGGGCCTGGACAAATTTCGATCTGTTATGGCCATCCCCATGTGAGAGGAGTCGATCTAATGATCAACTCCTCTCTAATAGGCCTGCTGGTAAATTTTTGTTCTGTTAGTGTCTGCAGCCAATCTGCTGCAGCACTTATTTTTGTATTCTGACAGCGGAGGAGTCTTGATGTGAGATTACAATAACGAAGTGGGGAGGATTCCTCCATCCACCTTGACTGTGTGGATGGGGGAATGGATTCAGTTTTATCAGTCTCCTGGATAGCCGGCTATAGTCAAATGACGTCCTCTACTTTGTGGGGTGATATCTGAATGATGCCTGCAGCTAGATGCATCATTCAGATATCATTCTTTGCAGCCTACGATTCTGTGCACGATAAGAATGATCATAGCGGCAGTTCCACCGCTTGATCGTTCTTATAGGCGACGGGAGGGGACGGTGCTTCTCCGGGCTCTCCCGTGCCATCGGGGGCCGGAAGAAAGAATTGGCCGGTGCCGGATGAAGACGATAGAGATGACTGGTAACCAGATGGTCACCAGTCATCTCTATGACCGTCGGAGGTCCGGGCGTGACGTCATAACGCAAATAAACGGAGCCGCGATCGCGGCTCTCAGCATGAGGTAGGTGAATTTTTTTTCCCAATCTCATGCTTTCCAGCCTGGAGGAGAGATGCGGGGTCTTATTGACCCCATATCTCTCCATAAAGAGGACCTGTCACATAGATTCCTGTTACAAGGGATGTTTACTTTTATTCCTATTACAAGGAATGTAATCATAAAAAAATGTTTAAAAAAGTGTAAAAATATAAAAAAAATAAGTAATATCAAAAATAAAATAATAAAAAAAAAAAAAATTAAAACACCCCTGTCCCTGGTAGCTCGTGCTCAGAAACGAACGCACACGTAAGTCCCGCCCACATATGTAAACGCCGCTCAAACCACACATGTGAGGTATCGCTGCGTGCGTTAGAACGTGTGCAACAATTCTAGCACTAGACCTCCTCTGTAACTCTAAACTGGTAACCTGTAAAAAATTTTAAAGCATCCCCTATGGAGATTTTTAAGTAATGAAGTTTGGCGCCATTCCATGATTGTGCGCAATTTTAAAGCGTGACATGTTAGGTATCTATTTACTCGGCGTAACATCATCTTTCACATTATACAAAAAAATTGGGCTAACTTTACTGTTTTGTTATTTTTTAATTCATGAAACTGTTTTTTTTTTTTTTTAAAAAGGCGTTTGAAAAATTATTGCGCAAATACCATGTGAGATAAAAAGTTGCAATGACCGCCATTTTATTTCCTAGGGTGTCTGCTAAAAAAACATATATAATGTTTGGGGGTCTGAGTAATTTTCTAGCACAAGAATGATGATTTTTACATGAAGGAGAGAAGTGCCAGAATAGGCCCAGTATTGAAGTGGTTAAAAAAAACGAAGTCATTTATGGCCATGAGCAAAGAAAAAAACTGTAATTAGTTGCTACTGGGTAAAACTGATGGTCAGACAATGCCTCACTTAGACACATTCATAAATGAAGGCCACTATGAACACCATTAGAGCGTAAGGCTGGGTTCACATCAGCGATGTGTGCTGATGTCATTATAGCTCCTCCCCCTTGTCACATTCATCTTAATGGCCGTGAGGAGCCATGCTGAGTGCACATGTTGGTGGGGATATGGAGGGCCTGGGCTGGCGCGGCTCAGCCTGTCCGTGCTGGCGCTGCAGCTGAGTGGCGGCAGTGGCTGCGGCCAGGCTTGTGGAGCAAGGAGCTCCGGGGATGAGAGCAGAGCCATCAGTACATTGGTTGAAGAAGTGTTCGGGGCGGATGTGGTGTTCCCAGCTAAAGGTGTGAAGGTGGAGGACAACGAGACCGAGCCGGAAGAGAGCCAGGAGAGCGGCAGAGCTAGGTGAGGGGGTCGCAGGGAAGACACTGAGGGGACCGAACATGGTACGGGAGGTGCCAGACTGTCCTGTCCAAGCTGACCAATCCACCCCCCCTCACCAACAACCTGTCACAATATAATACTGTTCCAGCTGCAACCCCCGCTTATTACCATAGTGCTCTCTGCCCAGTGTCACCACAGACCAATTTCCATCCTTCTCGACCAGCATCCACACAGTCCTCTATTGTCGGCCCCCCCCCCCTCCGCACCCCACCTCTACTCTGTGCTCCCCCCTGCACCTCTACACAGCAAGCATGCAGATATGACAATAAAACAAAAAAATGGTGTGCAGCGCTTTGCGGTGATAAATGTACAAAAGAGTCTGATTAACCTCCCTGGCGGTATTCCCGAGTGTGGCTCGGGGTTAAAATTCAGTACCATTAGCGGTAACCCCGAGCCACACTCAGGATCGCATTGCAGGATCCTGGGGCGGCTTTACTTACCTTGTCCCCGGGATCCTGCAATGTCACTCGCAGTGTCCGAGGGCTCCGTCCTCCTCCGAAGCCTCTCTGTGCCAGGCTCCGTTCCCTGCGAGCGGCACGACGCACGGGGGCGGAGTCTGGCGGCAAATTAAAAAAAAAGTAAAAATCATAATACATACAGTACTGTAATCTTACAGATTACAGTACTGTATGAAATGATTTCACATCCCTTTTGTCCCCAGTGCTTTGTCCCATGCCCTGCATGCAGTTTTACATGATATACACTGTTCTTTCTGCCTGGAAACTGGAGATTGTCCATAGCAACCAAAAAGTGTCCCTTTACGTCAAAAGTGGCTTTAGACCAGCTAGAAAACAGCGATAGTAAATTAGAACACTTGCAGAATTGAGCGATAGTGAATTGTGGGGAAATTTATTTTAGTACTATTTTTTTTTTTTAATTATTTATTTTTATTTATTATATTATAATTTATGTTTTTGTGTTTCAAACTTTATCATACCCGGCCGGGATATCTACTAGACTCTGGTTTGGACAGATTTAAGTGTGTTATTGTTAAGATTTACAGACCTACAATATAAAACGCCAAATTTCCATGCAAAATAATTGTACCGCTTTCAGCACCTAAAATCCGAAATAATCATACCGCCAGGGAGGTTAACTAGTGAACAAATATAGTCCTGAAATATATATTAATCCATGATATGATTGAAAGAAATCTTCTGTGTAATCAAAGTAATTCCAGTGCTGTGTGCTGTGTTCAAACCATTTCTGATTTCTGGTAAATGGTTAGAACACAGCACACTCAGCACTGAAATTATTTTGATTACACAGATTTCTTTTAAAGGTTTATATTCACTGTGTGCTAGCTGATAACTAATCATACAGCACCCACTTCACGCCCTTTTGTATGTCTCAAACTTCTCCCGGTTTACTAACCCCAGATCGCCCAAACTCCACAACAGACGGACATGGCTGCCAATGGCTGCCAGTGCTCATCAGTGTGCTCTGGAGGAAGGCAAGGTGGGGGGAGGCACAAAGGCACAGCAGGGGGAGACTGCCAACATTGCGTGTTAGTACAACGATCTCTAAGTTTTTTGTTCATTCAGCCTGCTGTGTTGAATGAAAAAAACAGTGTGTACCAGGCTTAAGAGAAGGATTTTATGGCGAGTACAAAAATCCAACTTTCTTACATGTACTCTGAGGGAGACAGGAAGTCATTCACCTTCGGCATGTCCAAAAGCCGTCCAACTGAAGGGTGGGGGACACAGCAAACAATAGCTAATAGGCCTACATATAAAACAGAAAACTGAGGACTAGCAGCAGCTCAAAGAGCCACCTGAAGGACCTTATACCAGAGGCTAGCATCATATTACTATGCAACATTCACCTGGTGGAAGGAGGAGAATGGGTGAACAGAAGACCAGGTAACAGCCTTGCAAAGCTTGGGAACCGCTTATTTTGTAAAATAAAAAAAAAGTAAACTGTGCAATGCATCAGTTCTTTAGAGCACACACCAGCAGCCACGGTATAATGTGGCCACTGGTACAAATGAGTCCTAAAGCGACAACCATTTCGCTAGACCATCTATGACTAAAGGATCAGCTATAGTATTGGCAAGATGCGTTTTAGAGACTTTGACCAGTCAGACAGGGTATGGCAAGGCAAGGTCAGTTAAGATGGGGTGAAGAACAGTTCCTGCCAACGATAACAGAGATCCCTAGAGAGGACCTTGAACCGTTTATCATTTGGGTTTTATCAATGATCTGAAATAATCCAAATAAGGTGAAAAAATAATGCCAAGAGTGATGAATAAAGGAAAGTCCCAATTGAACCCAATTGACAACCGATATTAATAGCAGAAAAAAACTCTTCTGATGACACCGAGTGATAAATCCACCACCAAGAGTAATGCGCGCTTACCAGAGGCAAGCTACAAGACAGCTTGTACACATAAGGTATCCGATCAATGGAGGCGTCTTGGTCTGACTTCACCATGGAGAGTAAGAAGCAGGAAAGGCGCCGTCCAATAAGCAGGGATGATTACCAGGGAGGATCCACAGAAACAAAAGATAGGAACTCCATAGTGTAAATCGGTAACCACAATTTATTTATTTAAAAAAGATTTGCACTTACATAGATGGCGTAAAAAGAAGCAAAACAAGGATAAAATAAGCCAGCCTGCATACACCCGTTCGTGTCGATAAGACTCCGATGACGTCAGCGCGTCAGCCTTCCGAAGTACGTTTCGTCCTAACAGGCGGGAACGGGCGACACACTGACTCGTCGCTGGATATAACCACCACTGAATCCCTGCCTCATTGTGAAACTCAGGCGGCGGCACCAGAACACTCTAATTGAAAAAAAAAAAATAGATAAATAGGTAGAAACGTGGTGGGCGTGTAAAAATAATACTATTCAGGCAAAAAGGATTAAGAGGACTGAAATGAAAGTCCAATCAGACAAATTAAATATATTGCTGTGTGCAAAAGGAAAGGGAATGTAATTAAAATTAAGTCATGTTCTGTTAAAAGATAACATAGATACATAGACATCCAACTACGCCATCTAGCGAAAAAATAGAGAAAAGTCAACCATTATTAATAGTTGACTAAAAAAAGGAAAAAATACTAATATCTAGAAAATTATAAACCTAGAAAAATAATATTATGAAAATCATAAAAAATTAATGTAAAGTAAAAAATGAATATAAAGTAAAAAATGAATAAAAAAAAAAAAAAAAAGATATATAAAAAAGGAAAAATAAAATAAAAAATAAATGAAAAATAAAATAAAAAAGTTGTACAAATAAATAAAGAAAAACTCATTAAACCTATAATAAAAAATATAAAATATATATAAAAGGAAAAATAAAAATAAAAAAGAGGGGAATGGCGTATAAAGATTACATGGACTCATTACAAATAGAAAGGTATGGCCACCAAAGGTTCACAAAAAGTTCACAAAAAATATGATACTCATGAATTATCTATAAAGGCGTTAAGATCTACCTCCACGTTAAGCCCAAATGGAGTGTAACATTTCAACCTATATATCCAGGCCATCTCTAATCTCGAGATCCCACGTATCAGGGAACCCCCCCTCCAGTGGGGGGTATATCTATCGATCCCCCAAAAAATAGTCTTGGCAGGATCTCGATTATGAACCTCGAGATAATGCCTGGAGACAGGATGCTTGAATAATAAGAATATTAGTTATGTGCTCATTAAGTCTGACAGAAAGGGGGCGCTTGGTCCTCCCTACATACTGTAGCCCACAGGGCTACAGAAGGAGGTATACAACCCGTTCAGTGGAGCACGTAATAAATTGTTTGATCTCAAATTCTGTCAGAGTACTAGTGGAGCTAAATCTATGTGTTCTCCTACGTGTGCAGCCACTAAGGGAACACACCCTACACCGCCTACATTGAAAGAAGCCAGTCAAGTGCTCAAAGAACCCTTTCTTGGCTAGGGGAGGGTCAAGAACATTTGGGGCAACCCTACCCCTAAGAGAGGGTGCACCCTTGTAGAATCTCGCCTCAAGAAATATTCCACCGCAAATAACCCCAAATTATGCGGTATAACCATATATAATGAGGTGACATCGGCTGTAACCAACCACCACCCAGCGGTATTGATTCAGTCACGTCCCAGGTGGGCAGGTATATAGATTTTTACTTACAACCACTCGCATTTAAAGGACTCTCGGCACGTGATCAACCTACTTGCTGAGTTTACCCCCAACCCTGGGTGGTGGTTGGTTACAGCCGATGTCGCCTCATTATATACGGTTATACCGCATAATTTGGGGTTATTTGCGGTGGAATATTTCTTGAGGCGAGATTCTGGGTTGGTTGATGAACAGATTTGTTTCATTATGCAACTGCTTCATTTTGTGGCTACTCGAAACTATTTTTGGTTTGGGGGACAGTTTTACAGGCAGGATAGAGGGGTCGCCATGGGGCCTAAGTATGCCCCCAGTTTGGCGAACCTCTTTATGGCCCAATGGGAGGAGGATGTCATCTATGCCCACCGGAGACCTCAGTTGGTACTCTGGGCGAGGTACATAGATGACATCCTCCTCCTGTGGAATGGCGACCGTGGAGACTTGGATTCTTTTATGAGTGAGTTGAATGCTAACGATCATGGCATTCGACTCTGTTATGAAGCCAGTCAAACTGGTAATAATTTTTTGGATCTAAGTATTGGCATTAAGGATGGTCAGTTCACTACGGCTACGTTTTTCAAGAGTACGGATCGCAACTCGTACATACCGACTGACAGTTGCCATCATGAGGCCTGGCTTAGATCAGTGCCAAAAAGTCAACTCATACGCCTGAGACGCAATTGCTCTGACCATGGCGAGTTTTTGGTCCAGGCTGATGTTTTGATTAGGCGGTTCCTTGAGAAGGGTTACCCTGAGGCCTCTCTTAGGAGTACACTTGATGGGGTTGTATTGCTGGATAGGAGTGTCTTATTGAGAAATAGAGCACCCAATCAGGATAGGGTACCATCTATTCCCTTTATAACCACCTATTCCATACAACACAGGAATGTGCCTGAACTTATTAGGAAGTATTGGCATGTCCTTACGAGTGATGATGTGTTGGGTAATGTCCTTCCAGCTAAGCCACATGTGATCTACAAGGGTGCTCCCTCTCTTAGGGGTAGGGTTGCCCTAATGTTCTTGACCCTCCCCTAGCCAAGAAAGGGTTCTTTGAGCACTTGACTGGCTTCTTTCAATGTAGGCGGTGTAGGGTGTGTTCCCTTAGTGGCTGCACACATAGGAGAACACATAGATTTAGCTCCACTAGTACTCTGACAGAATTTGAGATCAAACAATTTATTACGTGCTCCACTGAACGGGTTGTATACCTCCTTCAATGCCCCTGTGGGCTACAGTATGTAGGGAGGACCAAGCACCTCCTTTCTGTCAGACTTAATGAGCACATAACTAATATTCTTACAGGTTTTCCCAAGCATCCTGTCTCCAGGCATTTTCTCGAGGTTCATAATCGAGATCCTGCCAAGACTATTTTTTGGGGGATCGATAGATATACCCCCCACTGGAGGGGGGGTTCCCTGATACGTGGGATCTCGAGATTAGAGATGGCCTGGATATATAGGTTGAAATGTTACACTCCATTTAGGCTTAACATGGAGGTAGATATTAACGCCTTTATAGATAATTCATGAGTATCATATTTTTTGTGAACTTGTTGTGAACCTTTGGTGGCCATACCTTTCTATTTGTAATGAGTCCGTGTAATCTTTATACGCGATTCCCCTCGTTTTTATTTTTATTTTTCCTTTTATATATATTTTATATTTTTTATTATAGGTTTAATGAGTTTTTCTTTATTTATTTGTACAACTTTTTTATTTTATTTTTCATTTATTTATTTTTTATTTTATTTTTCCTTTTTTATATATCTTTTTTTTTTTTTTCATTTTTATTTATTCATGTTTTACTTTATATTCATTTTTTACTTTACATTAATTTTTTATGATTTTCATAATGTTATTTTTCTAGGTTTATAATTTTCTAGATATTAGTATTTTTTCCTTAGGTATTAGTATTTTTTAGTCAACTATAAATAATGGTTGACTTTTCTCTATTTTTTCACTAGATGGCGTAGTTGGATGTCTACGTATCTATGTTATCTTTTAACAGACCGTGACTTAATTTTAATTACATTCCCTTTCCTTTTGCACACAGCAATATATTTAATTTGTCTGATTGGACTTTCATTTCAGTCCTCTTAATCCTTTTTGCCCGAATAGTATTATTTTTACACGCCCACCACGTTTTTACCTATTTATCTATTTTTTTCTTTTCAATTAGAGTGTTCTGGTGCCGCCGCCTGAGTTTCACAATGAGGCGGGGTTTCAGTGGTGGTTATATCCAGCAATGAGTCAGTGCATCGCCCGTTCCCTAGATGACGTCTGTTAGGAAGAAACGTACGTCGGAAGGCTGACGCGCTGACGTCATCGGAGTCTTATGGACACAAACGGGTGTATGCAGGCCGGCCGGCTTATTTTATCCTTGTTATGCTTCTTTTTACGCCATCTATGTAAGTGCAAATCTTTTTTAAATAAATAAATTGTGGTTACCGATTTACACTATGGAGTTCCTATCTTTTGTTTCTGTGGGTCCTCCCTGCTTATTGGACGGAGCCTTTCCTGCTTCTTCCTCTCCATGGTGAAGTCGGACCAGGACGCCTCCATTGATCGGATACCTTATGTGTACAAGCTGTCTTGTAGCTTGCCTCTAGTAAGCGCGCATTACTCTTGGTGGTGGATTTATCACTTGGTGTCATCAGAAGAGTTTTTTCGGCTATTAATATCAGTTATCAATTGGGTTCAATTGGGACTTTCCTTTATTCATCACTCTTGGCATTATTTTTTCACCTTATTTGGATTATTTCAGATCATTCAATTTTTATGTCACCATAGACATTTGTTTTTTTTGGTATATGGGATGTCATTTACATATATTTCAATGTACCAGTAGATCAAGAACAGAATCAGCAGAAGGTGGAGTGCTCTAGTTTCCCATTTGCAGTTGGAGTCATGAACAGGGTGATTTGGACCATAAAGTCATGACTAATAAAAATCTCAGCTCAAAGGATAGAGACCAGGCACACCCGATGAAGCTAAGGAACACTCTAAAGACAGGATAAACTCGAAGATGTAGAGGGCAACATGGTTCCAGACTGCAGACGTCAGCCACATCAGAAGGTATGCTGCAAGCAGCACTGGTGCTGTTAGTAGTGTGAGGTGGGGGCATCTGGAACATTGGGATTGCCCCTATGTCTCAAATCATACATGTTACAACCGTGTGATGGCAAGGCTCAGGGTAAGGCCTTTGGTATGAAATCCCAACAGCTGAAAGCAGGTGAGAGTCCAATGGCCAGAGATGACCAAAGTTACTGTATGGGCCAGAAGGAGCAGATCAAACATAAAAGTTTCTCATGACACCTTGCAAGGCAGAGCAGCAGCCAGAAGATACTTCCTTGACTCTGTATGGTAGAAAAGAGTAGAGAGTGTGTGGACGCAACACTCCACCCAGCAGATGAAGTTGGCGCCAATCTCACAGCATTATCCCCAACTATGATGGAAACCAAATGAAAAACAGGAGATTATAAAAGTGCCCAGTGAGCTATGTACTTGAGGTAGCTCAAGATGCTTTTCCCAACTGGCTCACTCACAAATTGTGTCTTCAGAAACAGGGCAAGTGCTGAGGCAATGCCGGTGGCTCTGGACCTGGAAAGGACTCTACGGTTAACTTGTTACTGGAAAGGAGTCTGGAGAGTGCTTTACACAGACCCCAGTGCCCGAAGGTCACTTTCAGGCTATCCCTGCAGCAGCTAGCACAGCAGAGTCTGGACGCAGCATTCCAAACGCCAAGCTGCAGATGGTTACTCACCAAACAAAAAAGCTGGTGAAGAAAAAAAATGTGCTACCAAAAATAGGTTTATCTTTTACACACCAGAGCTGAAGAAAGGATGTTCATTTTTCTAGGACACGTGCAAAAACTAAAGCATGCTGGCTGTAGGAAAAAATTATCTTGTGCTGCTTACTGTTTTTTTTTTGCCAGCGTTTTATCCTCCTGTATTAGGGAGTATAACTCAAAGGTGAATGACTTCCAGTGCCCTCAATTTACAAGTAAGAAGGAAGTGTATGAATAGAGTTTTACACAATCCTGTACAAAAAAAAATCAAATCTATATATAATTTGATACATACTTAATATGTATTTCCTGTATACTGTATGTATTATTCAAACACATACATACAGTACAGTATACACACACACACACACATAGATATGTATTTATTTTACAGCGGATAAAATAAGTATTGAACACGTCAGCATTTTTCTAGGTAAATATATTTCTAAAGGTGCTATTGACATGAAATTTCCACCACATGTCGGTAACAACCCAGGCAATCCATACATACAAAGAAACCAAAACAAATAAGTTCAGAAATAAGTTATGTGTAATAAAATGGAATGACACAAGGAAAAAGTATTGAACACGCTAACTGAAATTTATTTAATACTTCATACAAAATCCTTTGTTGGTAATGACAGCTTCAAGATGCCTCCTGTATGGAGAAACTAGTCACATGCTTTGCTCAGGTCTGATTTTGGCCCATTCTTCCACACCGTCTTCAAATCTTGAGGCTGGGTTCACACTGTTTGCGGAGCGGCTCACAGCAGGGGGTCCGATGCGTCCCAGTTCTCTGTTTCAGGGGCAAATCAGGTCCGAATTTGTGCCTGCATTGAAACAGAGCCAAGGACGCACAGGACCCTTCTGCAGTGCGCTCCTCAGCCACCCCGGAGATGTGTAAACCGGCTCCACTGAGAACCAGTCACACTCTCCTGTCATGCGAATTGGATGCGGGAAAAATCAGCGTCCAATTTGCATAAGTGTCAACCCAGCCTGAAGGTTCCATGGGCTTCTTCTATGAACTCTGATCTTTAGTTCTTTCCATAGATTTTCTATTGGATTCAAGTCAGGTGATTGGCTGGGCCATTTTAGTAGCTTGATTTTCTTTCTTTGAAACCAATTGAGAGCTTCCTTGTCTTTGTATCTGGGATCATTGTCTTGCTGAGACGTCCACCCTTGTTTCATCTTCATCATCCTGGTGGATGGCAGCAGATTTTTATAAAGAATGTCTTGGTACATTCTTCCATTCATCATTCCTTCAAAGACATGAAGTTTGCCAGTACCGTATGCTGAAAAACAGCCCCATGCCATGATGTTCCCCACCTCCAAACTTCACTGTTGGTGTGGTGTTTTTGGGGTGATGTGCAGTGCCATTTGACCTCCAAATATGGTGTGTATAATGGCATCCAAATAGCTCAATTTTGGTCTCATCTGACTAAACTACATTCTCCCAGTATTTCACAGGCTTGTCTAAAAGTTGTGCAGCAAACTTTAAACAAGCTTCAACATGCTTTTTCTTCAGCATGGAGTTTTGCATGGTGGGCGTGCATACAGGCCATGGCAGTTGAGTGCATTACTTATTAGTTTGTTTGAAACAATTGTACCTGCTAATTCCAGGTCTTTTTGAAGCTCTCCACAAGTGGTCCTTGGCTCTTGGACAACTCTTCTGATAATTCTTTTCACTTCTCTGTCAGAAATCTTGCGATGAGCACCTGGTCATGGCCGGCTTATGGTGAAAATATGTTCTTTCCACTACTGGATTATGGCTCCAACAGTGCTCACTGGAACATTCAGAGGTTAAGAAATTGTTCTGTAACCAATGCTATCGGTATGTTTTGCAACAATTAGATTGCAAAGGTCTTGAGAGAGCTCTTTGCTTTTACCCATCACGAGATGTTTCTTGTGTGACACCATGGTAATACAACACCTTTTTATAGGCCATCAATTGAGACTGAACCAGCTGATATTAATTTGCACTGACAAGGGGCAGGATTTCGAATTACTGATAGATTTTAGTTGGTGTTTTGGCTTTCCATGCCTTTTTGCCCCTCTCTTTTTTCCCTGTGTCATTCCATTTTATTACACATAACTTAATTTCTGAACTTATTTGGTTTGGTTTCTTTGTATGTATGGATTGCATTGGCTGTTACTGACATGGTGAAAATGTCATGTCAATAGCAACCTTAGAAATATATTTACCTAGAAAAATGTTGATGTATTCAATACTTATTTTACCCAATGTATACTGTATGTATTACACAAACATACATATTATATATATATATATATATATATATATATATATATATATATATATATATATATATATATACACACACACACACACGCACACGTACATAAATACACAGATATGTATTTATCATATGAATACACACACACATATACATGCATATAATCATGTCTACACATACAATATAAAAAAATCTATTTACATTACTTTGCAAACATTGCATTGCACTGTGCGAGCTGAATACGTCATGAAATGCAGAAAAAACACAATATGATGGAAAAGCTAGCTCAATAAGGGGAAACTATGCAACTAAGTCTTGGCAACAATGTTTGCTTCATTTAAACAGTTACATTTATTTCTTTCTCATACTCTCATTACACGCAGACTGTCCTAGTATTTTTTTTTTCCCAGAAACAACTTTCTGAATGCAGTCAGTTCTTAATAAGGGCTGGCCTTGGCATTACTTTGAATTATTACCTACCTTTGTAGTCATAAATATATAAAAGGATAGGCTGATTTGGTCCAAAGGCACAAAATGCAACCATATGTTCATGAGGATGAAAGACAACATCACGAAGAGGGGCTGTGTAGGATAACTCGGAATACTTTGCTACTTGATCCCCTGTGATAAAAGGCATACCATAAAAAGGTTGAGAAAAATAAAATTACAATGTCAGTTCCACAAACTAGTAAGAAACAGTCTATCTACACCAATCTAAAAATTTTACATAAAAATCGGCTAAAACTTATTAAAAATGTCTCATTGCCACCAAAGTTATCATTATTAAGTTATCAATGAAAAAAAAAACTAGAAAAATATCTTTTTTTTAATCAAATACTTCATTGAGATAATACTGTGCACACACACACACACACAATACAAACATAATCATTATACAAAATACAGTACATGACATCTTTGGTACAAATTCATGCAACACTTTAAACTTTAGTAACAAAACAGTTTTTATTTTTTTCTTTAAACATAACAGTAAGGCGGGTCTTTCCATATTCCTTGAACATTGTATGGCCTTTTTGATACAGTAGAGCCCCTTCTCCTGCACCCATAGAAAAAGCCCATGATTCCCTCTTCAGTCCTGTATCCTCCCATGTTGCTGAGGTAACTTCAAAATTATGTATTACATTTAATACATTCCTTTCTGAGTTTACTGATGGACACAGCTTCTCTTAACTTTTGACCATCGGGTTTATAGTGCCACCTATAGAAGTAGGACACTAGGCAGAATAAAGACCCCAGCACTGCCTATGGGAAGTCCTGACTGGTATAAATCCCCTCTCTGCTATATGCAAGTCACAAAGTAATACAAGAAAGAAAAAAAAAAAGGGGGGGGGGGGGAATGGATGCTGTGTTTGTCAATGAAGTTCGAGAAACGGTTTTTACAGTAAGTAATAAAAATCCTTGTCAGGTCACCTGAGCCCAGGTGACAGATGCACCCCGTTGGGGTCTGGAGTGCACCACAAGGTAGTGGTCCCTATGGCTGACTGCTGCAGATGGAGCTCTGGGATATACAGGAGAGCAGGCACTCTGTAGTACCTACATGGATCAAACTGGAAGCTAGAGCATGAGATTCCCCAGGGCGCAGAGTCTAAGAGCCAGCGGGTGTTCACTAGAAGCCCCTAGTGGTGGGGATGGATTTAGCTACAGTCTGGCTCCAGGTCGCGACCCCTAGGGCCTCCCAGCTCACGCTCACGGTAGACTACAGGGTGGTAGAGTGGAAGCAGCAGGCAGCGACAACAAAGGATAGTCAGGAGATAGCCAAAAATCGGGGTAACAAGCAGGTAAGGATAGTCAAGAACAAGCCAAGATCAGTAACTGGAATCAGACGTAGAAGACACAGCAAGACGCACATGAAAGCTAAACACATAATATTGATCAGCAGAGCTGGCTTGCAGTGGACAGGTTAATATAGAGTTCCCTGATAGGCGCTGGGGTGGAGCCATGCTTTGAGGAGAAATTACTTAAGCAGCCAGGGGAGAGTGGCTGGCCTCTTATGCCCTGTACACACTATAGGATTTTCTGACAACAAAATCCTGGATTTATTTCCGACAGATGTTGGCTCAAACTTGTCTTGCATACACACGGTCACACAAATGTTGTTGGAAATTCCGAACGTCAAGAACGCTGTGATGTACAACACGTACAACAAGCCGAGAAAAATGAAGTTCAATAGCCAGTGCGGCTCTTCTACTTGATTCTGAGCATGCGTGGAATTTTGTGCGTCGGAATTGTATACACACAATCGGAATTTCCGACAATGGATTTTGTCGGAAAATTTGAGATCCAGATCTCAAATTTTGTTTGTCAGAAATTTCCAACGGAAAATGTCCCATGGACCCTCCACACGGTCGGAATTTCCGACAACAAGCTCCCATCGAACATTTGTTGTTGGAAAATCCTATCGTGTGTACAGGGCATTAGTCCGAACACATGGAGAGCTGACAGACAAACATTACTGCATAACCATAACAATCCTGTTTTCTTATATGACGAACACAGCTTCTCGTCATTCTTGACCATGGGGACTTCCCAAAGCAGTCCCTCAAAGACAGGCGGGTAAACAAACAACTGGCTTGCCTATAGCAGAGAGGGAGTTTATACCAGCTAGGAGTGCCATAGGCAGTGCTGTGTTGTTTTTTTCTGCCTAGTGTCCTACTCCTGTAGGTGGCACTATAAAGCCTATAGTCAAGAATGAAGAAGAGAACCCAAGTCCATCAATGAATGTAAGAGAAACATCTTTAAACACAAAATGATGAGATTCATCATGTCATGTCAAAACGCCTATCTATTTTAAACCCTTTAAATCAGTGGTCATCGACCCTGTCCTCAGGGCCCACTAACAGGCCAGGTTTGCAAGATAACTGAAATACATCACAGGTGATATCATTTGCTGCTCAGTGATTGCAGTATTCTAGTCTGCATCTCCCCAATGAAACACATAAAACCTGGCCTGTTAGTGGGCCCTGAGGACAGGGTTGATGACCACTGCTTTAAATCACATACAGTAATACTTTGGATTGCGAGTACCCGGTTTACGAGCATTTCGCAATACAAGCTATTTTTAAAAAAAATTCCTGACTTGATTTGCGAGCGTTGTCTCACAAGACGAGCAGGATTCAAGCCTCTAGGGTGTGCAGTACTGCATGTGGCCAGAGGTGCGGGGGCGCCGGTGATGCTCAGAGACCACTTGGAGACCCTCAGTTCCTGAGAGTCTCCGAGTGGTCTCTGAGCATCTCAGAGTGTTTCCGAGTGTCTCCGGCGCCCCCGCACCTCTGGCCACATGCGGTATTGCACACCCTAGAGGCTTGAATCCTGCTCGTCTTGTGAGACAACGATCGCAAACTCTCAAATGACCTACTAATGGCTAAAGCCAATGGACACTATTCTGTACTACTTCTCCTGGATCTCTCTGCTGCCTTTGACACAGTGGACCACCCCCTCCTCCTCAAAAAACTCCACTCCTTTGGTCTCCGTGACTGTACTCTTCGCTGGTTCTCATCCTACCTATACCACCGCTCCTTCAGTGTCACTTACAACTCTACTTCCTCCTCTCCTCTTCCTTTCTCCGTTGGGGTCCCCCAAGGTTCTGTTCTTGGACCTCTCCTTTTCTCAATCTACACCACCTCCTTGGGTCAGTTGATTGCCTCCCACGGCTTTAAATATCATCTCTACGCTGATGACACCCAAATCTATCTCTCCACCCCCCAGCTCTCTCCATCTGTCTCCTCACGCATTACCAACTTACTAGCAGACATATCAGCCTGGATGTCACATCACTTCCTCAAACTCAACCTATCCAAAACCGAGCTCATGATATTTCCTCCCTCAGGTGCCACTTCCCCTGATTTCCCTGTCAATATCAACGGCTCAACTATCAACCCATTTCCCCACGCCAAGGTCCTAGGTGTAATCCTGGACCCTGAACTAACCTTTCGACCCCACATTCTATCATTATCCAAAACTTGCCGCCTCAATCTCCGCAACATCTCCAAGATACGCCCCTTCCTAACCAATGTCACCACAAAGCTTCTAATTATTTTATATAGTGTATGATCCTTTAAAGTGAACGTGCAATTCCTCTGTAATGTGTAAGTGAATACTACAATATATGGGTTTGGTTTAAATTAGCCCCACCTCCACTGTAAAACTTCACATTTCCAACATATCAAATCATACCAAGCAAACCAACACTTTCGAAAATTATTAAGTAGCCTCCTTTTAAAATTATTGGGGTCCGTGACAAAACACACTGTTTGGGGGCTATCAGTATCCGTATGAGGTTACCATATATCCCCAATATATATGGTGACTAAAGTGCACTGTGCATAAAGTGGAACCAAAGTGGATTAAACCTCTATAATACAGTAGATTAGACTTCCTCAAAATTCATATATAATAAATTCACATATAAAAAATATACATAAAAATAGGAATCCAGACCATAGACACTCAAATAAAAAGTAGCGAATATGAATACACATCTGTGAAAAAGTCCCTGTGATGGACCCAGGCAGAGTTAGAATGTCTTATTTTTAGAGACAGGAATATTAAGAATGTCAGGATCGGTTGACATGCATTTAAAAATGCCCAAGGGGTGATAAAAGGTGACTTCCGTGCTTGTAGAAGCTGGTGACTCCAAGTGCTCCCCCCCCGTGCTCCCCCACTCACCAGAATCCGTCACCCCCTAGGGGGTATTGGGCAGAGGAGTGGGTGTCTCTGGATGACTGCCTGTGATGGATGTCCCTCTTAGGCTTCACTGCTCCGTAAGTTCCTTCGGGTACACCGGTGATGAGGGTCCCATTCTACTGATCCAGGACCGGGTACCTCCACTAATATCCACCTCCGTACTGCTAGATCCTCCTCCCGCAAAGAAATAGACAGGGGGCTTGCATAGTGAAGTACGTCCAGTTTATTCAAAGTTTAAAAAGACTCAAAGAAAGCATTACAACCACGGCTGGGTGCGAAAGATGGGATCGGGAACGAATCCGAGCGTGCGTCCCACCTTGCGTTCCAGCCGGCTCTTCCGGGTATGACGTGTGAGCGTGACTCCGCCTTACGCGTTTCGTCATCAGACGTTGTCAAAGGTCAACGTCTGATGACGAAACACGTAAGGCGGAGTCACGCTCACACGTCATACCCGGAAGAGCCGGCTGGAAGGCAAGGTGGGACGCACGCTCGGATTCGTTCCCGATCCCATCCTTCGCACCCAGCCGTGGTTGTAATGCTTTCTTTGAGTCTTTTTTAAACTTTGAATAAACTGGACGTACTTCACTATGCAAGCCCCCTGTCTATTTCTTTGCGGGAGGAGGATCTAGCAGTACGGAGGTGGATATTAGTGGAGGTACCCGGTCCTGGATCAGTAGAAGGGGACCCTCATCACCGGTGTACCCGAAGGAACTTACGGAGCAGTGAAGCCTAAGAGGGACATCCATCACAGGCAGTCATCCAGAGACACCCACTCCTCTGTCCAATACCCCCTAGGGGGTGACGGATTCTGGTGAGTGGGGGAGCACGGGGGGGAGCACTTGGAGTCACCAGCTTCTACAAGCACGGAAGTCACCTTTTATCACCCATGTCAACCAATCCTGACGTTCTTAATATTCCTGTCTCTAAAAATAAGACATTCTAACTCTGCCTGGGTCCATCACAGGGACTTTTTCACAGGTGTGTATTCATATTTGCTACTTTTTATTTGAGTGTCTATGGTCTGGATTCCTATTTTTATGTATATTTTTTATATGTGAATTTATTATATATGAATTTTGAGGAAGTCTAATCTACTGTATTATAGAGGTTTAATCCACTTTGGTTCCACTTTATGCACAGTGCACTTTAGTCACCATATATATTGGGGATATATGGTAACCTCATACGGATACTGATAGCCCCCAAACAGTGTGTTTTGTCACGGACCCCAAAAATTTTAAAAGGAGGCTACGTAATAATTTTCGAAAGTGTTGGTTTGCTTGGTATGATTTGATATGTTGCAAATGTGAAGTTTTACAATGGAGGTGGGGCTAATTTAAACCAAACCCATATATTATAGTATTCACTTACACATAACAGAGGAATTGCACGTTCACTTTAAAGGATCATACGCTATATTAAACAATTTTCACTAATTTTATTCATTTATTTTTGGCACATGCGTAGGGATACATTTACCTAAGGGACACACATTTAGTTCTTTCCTTTTTATATTTATATACTTTTTATTTTTTTGACCTTCAATTAACACCTACTTTAAATAGGGCAGCGCCAATTCCCCAGTTCTCTCCTTTAAATACTTTTAATTAACTCCTATTAGGAATTAATTAAGGGGAGGCTGCAGTCCTTCTAAAATATTTTCCTAAGCGCGGACTTCTAATCTATTATCTCTACAAAGCTTCTAATGCACTCCCTGGTCATCTCCCGCCTCGACTACTGCAACTCCCTCCTCATTGGTTTACCTCTAAATAGGCTATCCCCACTTCAGTCCATCATGAACGCTGCTGCCAGGCTCATCCACCTCACAAACCGCTCAGCGTCTGCTAAACCCCTCTGCCAATCCCTTCATTGGCTGCCACTCAGTCACCGAATTAAATTCAAGATACTAATTATAACTTACAAAGCCATCCACAACCTGGCCTCCAGCTACATCTCTAACCTAGTCACAAAATACCAACCTAATCATTCTCTTCGCTCCTCCCAAGACCTCCTGCTCTCAAACTCCCTTGTCACCTCATCCCATGCTAGCCTTCAGGACTTCTCCAGAGCCTCCCCCATCCTCTGGAATGCTCTACCCCAATCCGTCCAATTTTCTCCTACTTTATCCACTTTCAGACGATCCCTGAAAACTCATCTCTTCAGAGAAGCCTATCTGGCCCCCACCTAACAACTGTACATTTATCTTCTCAATCAGCACATCACCCACAGTTATTACCTCTTGTATCGCTTGACCTTCCCTCTTAGATTGCAAGCTCTAAGGAGCAGGGCCCTCTGATTCCTACTGTATCAAAGTGTATTGTATTTATACTGTCTACCCTCAAGTTGTAAAGCGCTACGTAAACTGTTGGTGCTATATAAATCCTGTATAATAATAATAATAATAATACACCAGCAGTGGCACTGAAACGCATTATCTGAGTTTCAATTGATTCCAATGGGGAAACTCGCTTTGATATACAAGTGATTTGGATTACAAGCATGCTTCTGGAACGAATTATGCTCGTAAACCAAGGTACTACTGTACTGACAAAAAAAGTCACTAAGACGACCAAGGCAAAATGGAGAGCAGCTAGTCCTCTACTTGCATGTACATTCTTAGTAATATTTCCGAATTTACAGTCAGTATTACCCATCATATAATGGAACAAAAATACTTAGCTTTATACTTTATTCGTAGGCTCCTAAACCGTTCCTTTTTAAATACTAAGGGGTCTATTTATAAAAAACTTTGCTCAATCAGGAAACATACCACAATGTCCACTATATGGCACTGAGAATCATAGGGGATAACCATAATAGACAAAACACAGAACCTTTTCATTCTGACTGTGCGAAGGTTTGTCACATTCATAGAGCAAAAATTTATTTTTTTTTTTTTTTACAAATAGACCCATCATTTCTTGTTCTTATCAGGAAAAAGGGCATACGTGATACGTTTATGCAAACATGCCATTTATTCCATGCCCTCATTCCCAGGCACCTCCCCTATAATCCTATCCCGCTCTGCAAGTCCTCAGTTTTGGAGCAAACAATGCAGGCAAACAAGGAGAATTTAGGGAAGGGTGGCCTGTGTCCTGTACTGTACTCTAAAATATGGAATTTACAGGTAGGTCAAAATTCCTCTGCACTTAATCATACAATGCAGGACTCAGGTGACTTACTTATACACCATGGGATGTCCCTAAGCAATAAATACAGGGGTGGGCAACAACTAGGCAAACGGAAATGTACCAACAGGCCCAAACACAACAGGGGTAAAATGCCCATGTTCAGAGTTCCACTGCAAGAACCTTGTATCCGCAGAAGACTGGGCAGCCGCCTGGTAGAACTTTGAAAGAGTATGAACAGAAGACCAGGTAGTGACCCTACAGAGTTGAGCGACAGACTTAGTGGCTAAAGTTCCAGGGCCCCCCAACAGATCTGGTGGAGTGTGCGCGTAACAGCGCAAAAAGAGATTTTTGTTTGTGAGCATAAGCTCTTTTCACATTCCTTATCCACTGTGCAATGTGGGAGACTCCCAAAAGGAAGAAGGAGGAAGGTGCTCTGGTCTGATGAGACTAAAGTTGAACTTTTTGGCCATTAGAAAACGCTATGTCTGGGGCAAACCCAACACATCACATCACCCAAAGAACACCATGCCCACAGTGAAACATGGTGGTGGCAGCATCATGCTGTGGGGATATTTTTGAGCAGTCGGGACTGGGAAACTGGTCAGGGTTGAGGGAAAGATGGATGGTGCTAAATACAGGGATATTCTTGAGCAAAACCTGTACCACTCTGTGTGTGATTTGAGGCTAGGACGGAGGTTCACCTTCCAGCAGGACAATGACCCCAAACACACTGCTAAAGCAACACTTGAGTGGTTTAAGGGGAAACATGTAAATGTGTTGGAATGGCCTAGTCAAAGCCCAGACCTCAATCCAACAGAAAATCTGTGGTCAGACTTAAAGATTGCTGTTCACAAGCGCAAACCATCCAACTTGAAGGAGCTGGAGCAGTTTTGCAAGGAGGAATTGGCAAAAATCCCAGTGGTAAAATGTGGCAAGCTCATAGAGACTTATCCAAAGTGACTTGGAGCTGTTATGCACATTGACTTTTTCTGTTATTTTGTCCCATTTGTTGTTTGCTTCACAATAAAAAAAAAATCTTCAAAGTTGTGGGCATGTTCTGTAAATTAAACGATGCAAATCCTCAAACAATCCATGTTAATTCCAGGTTGTGAGGCAACAAAACAAAAAATGAAAAGGGGGGGGGTGAATACTTTTACAAGGCACTGTATGTCCAATAAGGGTTAAATCCAGATAATCGATTTGCTCAAAATCATATTTGTATCTGAACACTAGGTTCAGGTGGTTGTCATTTAACTACTTAAGCCCCAGAAGATTTGGCTGCTCAATGACCAACCTCAGAGTCACGTGCAAAATGTTTTCTCAACATCAAATTCCTGACAAAACGATTAATGTCCAAAATGTTTGAAAATACATCAAATTGATGAGTGGGGGGAAAAAGATAATCCTTTAGACAACAAAGAAATTTCACTATCAGATAAAGTGATGGAAGACAGTACCTATTCCTTGGGTTTTCGATTGCGCCTTGGATATCTCCTGTAGCTTGTTTTGTCCTTTCTTCCTTCCTTCCACTTTGTGTCCTTTTATTTTTCCTTTTTGTTGCTGTGTGTTGTTCTGCAAGTTTTTTGGAGGAATGACAGGGAGCCGTGTTTGGAAAAAACAGAATTAACTGAGCTGGATGATGCATTCAGAGATCTAGAGTCAGCTGTATCAGAAAACTTTAATTGAATATCGGAAGCCTCTGGTGAGCTGAAGTTCACTCTCTTGTCCGTTACTGATCCAGATCTCTTTTTAAGGATTGAATGTGGAAACCCCTGACCACATTGACACATACACAGTACCCTTTTCATAATCTTTCAGGTCTCATAAAAACTTTGACCTTTGTGTTTCCATTATTTCCATCTCAAAGATTTTGTTTGGAGATCCTGATTTAAACTACCATATGATGGTACAGAAGACATTTGTGCAATTTGTTCCTTTAAAGACACAATGTCCCGATTCACTTGAATAAGCATTTTTTCTTCAAAAGACATAATACGTTTCATAAGACTTCTAGAACACTCAGTGAGTATATCGTTCCACTCCACTTGAAAAGCCTCAGAGTATACCATTGATGGTGTTCTTTTTAATTCTTAGTCCTCTAGGTATCGCGCTCTCATCGATATATCTCTGTAAGCCTGTATAGTGCCATCATAATCTCATTTCTTTACTTATCAAAGTCTTCATTTTGTCAAAAGAAGATTTACATGTAATTTCTGATGTAGGTATGCTCTCCTCTTTAGTGAGAACCTGTGTTAGCTTGATGCATCGATTTGGTATTGTTAGAATCATCTGAATAATCTCAGATTGGTCTGTCAATTGGATCTCTGTATCCTGCTGTGTGCTCATATTTGACATAATGTGACTGAAGCTGAACTCACACTCACAAAATTATATGCAAGTCTCTCTCATCAGGAGCGAGTGCTGGAACTAAAGCATAGAAGAACAGGGAAAAGACTCACCCAAGCTCTACTGCTATATGGAAGTTGATGAGCGGACTTGGTGCACTGGCTGTGTAGTTCACTGTCCATAATAGAAGAAATTGCAGGCAACCCAAAGCTTCTTCTTTTAAGAATTTTATTTGGCACAATAGCAGTGAACAATCCACATAACGCGAACGTGTTTCGGCCAAAGGCTTCCTCATAGCATAAGTTAACAGCATTAAAAATCAAGCTTTTATAACAAAACAGCCCCTTTGAAAAAAGGGAAAAGGGGTGGTACAATACTTAATTGACAATCATGAAATTGATTAGTCATAATATGTGAACAGACCAAGTGAGATGAGACAGTGGGAAAGAGAGAAAAGCATTCTGAAAAGAAAAAGGAGCACAAAACAGAAAAAAATCAACCATATAAATCCCAGAGGGGAGTATATTTATTTCAAGTGGATCTTCATTAGTGGAGTGGAATGACATGCTCACTAAGTATTCTATAAGTCTTATGAAACTTATTATGTCTTATGAAGAAAAAATGCTTATTCAAGTGAATCAGGACATTGTGTCTTTAAAGTAATAAATTGCGCAACTTTCTTTTGTACCGTCATATGAGAGTTTAAATCAGGATCTCCAGACAAACATAAAAAATCTTGAGATGGAAATAATAGAAAGAAAAAGATCAAAGTTTTTAACGAGGCCTGAAAGATTATAAAGAGGGTAATTAGAGTTTTCTAATACAGCTGATTCTAGATCTCTGAATGCATCATCCAGCTCAGTGGGTTCTATTTTTTCCAAACACAGCTCCCCTGCCATTCCTCCAAAAAGCATGCAGAACACCACACAGCAACAAAAAGGACAAATAAAAGGACGCGAGGTGGAAGGAAGAAAGGACAAAACAAGCTACAGGAGATATCCGAGGCACAATTGACAACCCAAGGAATAGGTACTGTCAATGTGTTAAACTATTCTTCCATCACTTTATCTGACAATGAAATTTCGTTGTTGTCTAAAGGATTACCTTTTTCCTCCACTCATCAATGTGATGCCTTTTCAACCATTTTGGACATTAATTGTTTTGTCAGGAATTTGATGTTGAGAAAACATTTTGCACGGGACCATTGTAGAGACGGAACTGAAGAAACTGAAAGAAAAATCTAGGTTACATTAATTCTCCAATAAATTTAATTGAACTAAAACCCGAGTTCCTGTCTCTACAAGGAAAGAAAGATAGGAAGGATATCACCATCCGCCAGGCTGATAAGGATGATGCAATGGTAGTGTTATGCCGCGTACACACGATCTGACTTTCTGGCATACTTGGTCCAGCACACTTTCCGACGGACTTTGTCCGCCAGGTGCGCCGGACTTTAAAACGGACGGACTTGCCCACACACGACCGGACTTTCCGGCGGGCTAAATCCACCCGTCTTTCCAACGGACTTTCGCCGGAGTTACGGCGGACTTTCAGAATGAACGGACTTGCCCTCACATTTTGAATGTGACTCAGGTGCGACGGGACTAGAACTAGACTTTTATCGGCGAGATTGACACCTTGCGAGCCCCGTCGCGGGTCATACCAGGCCCTTAGGTCTGGTATGGATTATAAAGGGAAGCCCCTACGCCGAAAAAACGTCGTGGGGTCCCCCCTAAAATCTATACCAGACCCCGATCTGAGCACGCAGCCCGGCCGGTCAGGAAAGGGGGTGAGGACGAGCGAGCGCCCCCCCTCCTGAACCGTACCAGGCCGCATGCCCTCAACATGGGGGTGGGTGCTTTGGGGGAGGGGGCGCCCTGCGGGGCCCCCCCACCCCAAAGCACCTTGTCCCCATGTTGATGAGGACAAGGGCCTCTTCCCGACAAACCTGGCCGTTGGTTGTCGGGGTCTGCGGGCGGGGGGCTTATCGGAATCCGGGAGCCCCCTATAATAAGAGGGCCCCCAGATCCCAGCCCCCCACCCTATGTGAATGAGTATGGGGTACATGGTACCCCTACCCATTCACCTAGGGAAAAAGTGTTAATAATAAAACACACTACACAGGTTTTTAAAATAATTTATTAAACAGCTCCGGGGGGGGGTCTTCCTCCGGCTTCGGGGGTCTTCTTCCGGCTTCGGGGGTCCCTCCGGTTCCTCTTCTCCCGGCGTCCGGTTGGTTCTTCTCCGCTCTCTCTGGCCTCTTCTCCCGGTGTTCCAGTTCTTCGGCCGGCTCCTCCGCTGTCTTCAGGCCGCTCTTTTGCCAGCGGAGGTCCGGACTTCTGGGCTTCTCTTCTCCAGATGTTGACACGATGCTCTCTCCAGCTGGACTGCTCTCTGTGTGCTCCGTTGTGACTTATATAGGCGAAGACCCCGCCCCCTTATGATGTCACAGTCCCTGGGCATGCTGGGACTGTGACGTTTTAGGGGGCGTGGTCACCGGGTGATGTTGACCATTTTTTCGGCGTAGGGGCTTCCCTTTATAATCCATACCAGACCTAAGGGCCTGGTATGCCCCGCGCTCACCACAATAGGAAAATTTGTTTTTCCTATTGCAGCGAGCGCGAAATGCAATACCCTGCTCTTGCGTCGTATCTGGTCTGTTGGACCAGCATACAGACGAGCGGGCTTTCCGTCGGACCAGCACACAGACGAGCGGACTTTCTGCCAGAAACTGAGTCCGACGGAAACATTTAAAACATGTTTCAAATCTAGGTCCGGCGGGCTTTTGGGAAAAAGTCCGCCGGAGCCTACACGCGGTCGGATTGTTCGGCGGACTCTGGTCCGCCGGACCAAGTATGCCGGAAAGTCCGCTTGTGTGTACGCGGCATTAGATACTGACAGCTACAAGGCTGAAGCACTCAGACAATTAGCTGATACAAACACCTATTGTGTGTTCAAACTGATCCAATTACGGATTTAAAATTGAAATTATCCCACTTGCTAGATGAGGGTAAAGAATTGAGAGTAATTGATCAGAAAACTTTAGATTTTCTATTAGTGACCAAACCTATTACTCCAATTTTCCACCATCTCCCAAAAGTCCATAAGGACCAGTTTCCCATTCAGGGTCGCTCTATAGTGGCAGGAATAGGGTCCCTGCTGGAAAGACTAAGCGAGTGGGTAGATGAACATCTACACCCGTTCGTTACACGCTTACCAGGATATCTCAGGGACACAGGACATCTCCTAGCCCATACACATGAAATTAGGTGGCCCTTAGGGTGTACATAGACTACCGTTGATGTGAAAGCTCTATATTCATGTACAGTTGTGCTCATAAGTTTACACACCCTGGCAGAATTTATGATTTCTTGGCCATTTTTCAGAGAATATGAATGATAACACAAAAACATTTTTCACTCATGGTTAGAGTTTGGCTGAAGCCATTTATTATGAAACAACTATGTTTACTCTTTGTAAAGCATTATGGCAACAGAAACTACCCAAATGACTACCCAAATTACCTTACATCGCTTCGCGTTTAGGACACTAGGGGCGCGCATCCAGAGCCGATGCGAGTGCCCGGCAGGCACGATGACCACCGGACTCCCGCGATCGCTCGTGACAGAGCGAGAACCAGGATCTGTGTGTGTAAACACACAGATCCCGGTTCTTTCAGCGGAGTAGAGACAGATCGTGTATTCATACTATGTATGAATACCGATCTCTCTCTCCTCCTCGACAGACCCATCCCCCTACACTTAGAACACACCTAGGGACCACAGTTAAGCCCTTGATCCCACCTAGTGTTAACCCCTTCCCTGACAGTAACATTTATACAGTAATCAGTGCATTTTTATATCACTGATCGCTGTAAAATTGTCGATGGTCCCAAAAATGTGTCAAAAGTGTCCAATTTGCAGATCACCACCATTACTAGCAAAAAAAAAATAATAATAAAAATGCCATAAATCTATCCACTATTTTGTAGACACTATAACTGTTGCGCAAACCAATCAATATACGCTTATTGCAATTTTTTTGCCAAAAATATGTAGAAGAATGCATATCGGCCTAAACTGAAGAAAAAATTAGTTTTTTTGATAAAAAATGTGGATTTATTATAGCAAAAAGATTGTTTTTTTTCAAAGTTGTCGCTCTTCTTTTGTTTATAGCACAAAAAATAAAAAAACTGCAAAGGCGATCAAATACCACCAAAAGAAAGCTCTATTTGTGGGGGAAAAAGGACGTCAATTTTGTTTGGGTACAGCGTCACATGACCGCACAATTATCAGTTAAAGTGATGCAGTGCCGTATCGCAAATAATGGCCTGGTCATTGAGTAGCCCAATCTTCTGGGGCTGAAGTGGTTAAAGGTAACCACCCTTACCTGTGATCTGTTTGCTTGTAAGTAGTGTGTGTATAAAAGGTCAATGCGTTTCTGGACTCCTGATAGACCCTTGCATCTTTCATCCAGTGCTGCACTGAAGTTTCTGGATTCTGAGTCATGGGGAAAGCAAAAGAATTGTCAAAGGATCTGTGGGAAAAGGTAGTTGGAGGCTTTTTGCCAAGAGGAATGGGCAGCTTTACCACCTGAGAAGATAAAGAGCCTCACCCACAAATACCACAAAAGACTTTAAGCTGTCATTGATGTTAAAGGGGGCAATACACAGTATTAATTACTGGGGTATGTAAACTTTTGATCAGGGTCATTTGGGTAGTTTCTGTTGCTATTATGATTTAAAAAGAGTAAAGACAGTTGATCGATAATAAATGGCTTCAACCAAACACTAACCACAAGTGAAAGAAAAGTTTTTGTGTTATCATTCATATTCTCTGAAAAATGGCCAAGAAATCATAAATTCTGCCAGGGTATGTAAACTTATGAGCACAACTGTATACCCCATACATTAGCTTTAGAAGCTGTCAGATACCATCTTACACATTATAGCTCATATAATGAGGAACTATGAGTTTTTGTACAGGGCAATTTCATTTTTACTGAAGCATAACAATTTTTTTGTTTGATTCAGTTTATTCAATGTCCAATGCCTAGAAGCGTCCATGGGGGCAAAGTTTTCACTGTCTCTGGCAAATTTATACATGGGTTGGTGGGAGGAGACTTTTCTCTTTAGCCATAACAATCCTTTCAGAAAGTAGATCAACTGGTACTGTCGCTTTATAGATGATTTGATACTTGTATGGAAGGGTCCAGTCCATGAAATCGATTTTTTTTATTCACCTCAACTTAGAGTTCAGTTAAAATTATAATTTTGAGCAAATCGATTATCTGGATTTAACCCTTACTCAGAATGGATTAGTCAGTACCAAAACGTTTTAGAAAGGAATGTGCTGGTAACTCCCTTTTATTTGCCACAAGTTTTCATCCACCACATACAATCAAAGCACTCCCCATTGGGGAATTTGTGAGAGCAAGGAGGAATTGCTCTTCACAATCAGACTTTGATCATGAATGCAATATGGTCACTGATAGACATAGACAATGGGGCTACAATGATTTTTTTGATTGAGAGGGGTAGGAGACTGGCAGAGCGGAGAGATCGCAACAATCTCATTGACATTGGAACAAGTAGTAAGACAACTAAGCGCTCTCATCATAATTTCAGAGCGCCTCATTTTGTCACCGCTTATTCCAGGATCATATCCACGTGGCTACGGCACATGTAGTCAGTGTTGTAGACATAATAAGAGCAAAACAGTGACTTCTTTCTCTACAGGTGAGGTATATTCCCTTAAGAATTACATTAATTGTAATTCTAAGCATGTAATTCGTCTTCTTATTATTACACAGGATTTATATAGCCCCAACAGTTTGCGCAGCGCTTTACAAAATTAAGGCAGACAGTACAGTTACAATACAATTCAATACAGGAGGAATCAGAGGGTCCTACTTGTTACAACTTACAATCTAGTAATTTACAATCTAGTAATTTATGTCATTGAATGCAAAGCCTATCAGCTGTAGTATATAGGATGCACAATGCGTCCACTGAGGGTCAGGATATCGGAGCATTATAATGACATACTGACTTCCAATGCTAAGAATATATCTAACATGTCTAAACATTTTAGAACAGTACATGCAGGGAACTTTGACCATTTTTCTTTTTTTGGTTTAGAACAAATCAAGACATCACCAAGAGGGGGTGACATAAACCGCACCCTACTCCAGAGAGAAGTCTGGTGGATTTCCACCCTTAATACCAGAATTCCAGTGGGAATGAATAATAGGATGAATATAAATTTGATTTTTGAAATAAATATACTCCCCTCTGGGATTTATAAGGTTATTTTTTCTGTTTTGTCATCCTTTTTCTTTTCAGAATGTTTTTCTTCCTTTCCCTCCCACTGGCTATCTCATCTCACTTGGTCTATTCACATGTTTTGACAAATCAATTTCATGATTGTCGAGTATTGTACTGCCCCTTTTCCCTTTTTTCAAAGAGTCTGTTTTGTTATAAAAGTTTGATTTCAATGCTAACTTATGCTATGGGGAAGGCTTCGGCCAAAATGCATTAGCATTATGTGGCTTGCACACTGCTATTATGCCAAATAAAATTCTTATAAGAAAAAGCATTGGGTTGCTGGCGATTTCTTCTATTAAGGACTAACAGGGGTTGATTTACTAGAACTGGAGGGTGCAAAATCTGGTGCAGCTCTGCACAGAAAATAATCAGCTTCCAGGTTTTATTGTCAAAGCTTAATTGAATAAGCTGAGGTTAGAAGCTGATTGGCTACCATACACAGCTGCACCAGATTCTGAGTGTTCCAGTTTTAGTAAATCTCCCCCACAGTGAACTACACAGCCAGTGCACCAAGTCCGCTCTTCAACTTCCATATAGCAGTAGAGCTTGGGTGAGTCTTTTCCCTATAGTTACAAGTGAACGCATTCCCTTGTGAGGTAATTATGGAGTTGTGTGGGAGATTAAAAGGTTAAAAACGTCCGTTAGGATTACGCGCTACTCAAGTGTAAACCGTCTTGCAAAGAATCCTCATAGTGAAAGGGAGGGAGGAAGCACCTCAGTACCTTATATGGTCTCTAGGTAACAGTGGCATGTGTGCGACCAGTGGTGTGATGTGACACCTAGTCCTCCCCCGAGTATGAGTCATGAGTGACTGAATTTTAGTGGCAAGTTTAAAAAGTTCACACTGAACACATTCCAAACACATACGAGGGGGCGTGGCTTGGCGCACGGCAAGGATGGAGACACACTAAGGAGCTCCTTGGCTACAGCAGCTCTTTTGCTCGTTCCCCCGGCCTCATAAGGACCACGTGATGGGCAGATTGACCCGACACACAGCGCACAACCGACAGCAGCATTCCTCCACCTTAACAGCAGTGAGAAACATCTCTAAATCACAAAATCTCCTCACGAGGCAGCATGTCAGGAAACAAGATGGCACCGGCCCGCAGAGATGAGGAAAACAGTAAGGAATCTGCCTCAGCATCAAAGGACATGGTAAGCAGAGAATCTCCTGCAGACATGCACCTCACTATTTCAGCTAGGACAACGATAGCAGCAGGCATAAAATTAACCTTTTCAGCAGCGATTACAGACCTGAAAGCTGACATACTGGTTTTGACAGAACAATTAACTGCAGCTCAATAGGCAGGGAAATACAGGGACAGGGCTATCAAAAGGATGGAGCAGATTACTACTACCCACTCTCAACACTTCATTGATGTCAGCAGACATCTAGAAGACCTCGATAATCAGGGGAGACAAAACAACCTTCGGGTAAGGGGGGTCCCAGAGTCGGTCACACCAGAACTGGCCCTGCACAAAATTTTTCAATAATATATTGAAACGCCAACGAAGAAGTCGTGGGCAAGGCTCGACAAAATGATGCAATAACTTTTAATGACAACACAATCTTGATATTTCAAGACCTGTCCCGGATAACTTTAGAGAACAGGGGGGCTTTATGTCTTACATATCCGTGACTCTGGACTGTATATAAAGTTGAGGCTTTGCCCATCACTGTGGGCATACCTCAGAAGGGGTCCTCAGGACCGGTTTCCATAGTGCTGGATCCGTATAGCACCCAGCAGCTAACTCAGTGTCCTTCACCAAGTGACAAGCAACTTACAGGCTGTCGCTACAGTGTGGGGCCTGGGTACAGTTCCAAAGGTTTAACTGAGGTTGCACTGATCCAGATACACTGCTTATGCATAGAAAGTAGAGGACAGTGGGGGGGGTGAATGAAGAATCAGAAGATAAAATAATAAAGAAACATTTTTAAACTAGAGTTGTAGTAAAGTTGGTTTCTCCATAAAGGAGACAAGATCCGTCATCTACAAAGACTAGCAAAAAAACGAGGACTCATGGAGCTTTGGTAGGGATATAGGGGTGGGTGTGTCCTCAAAAGCTTGTAAAGTGTCCAATTACTTGAACTTACAAGCCGATAACTCAGAGTGTATGAATCAATTGCCTGTGTCCTGTACTCTATGACTAAGATAATTTTTTTAACTGAAACACCACTAGACTGTAAATTGTACTTATAAAAGATACTTTGGCTTATAAACATTTGAGCTACACTATAACAAATCATTAATCATACTGTTTATCCACGCAAACATGCTCAAGTACATATAGAAACTGCTGTACTAATCGTGAAATAAAGATGTTAGAGAATGCAGTTTAAATATTACATTTAAAGAAGATCAACTACGTCTAGTTATGAAAAAGGGCCTTACATATTAAAACAAAAGAGAATTAAAAAATGACTACTTTACCAAGATGTTTAGCTGTGAATAAGAACACTAAAATCACACCTACTTTTTTCCAAGACATTTAACTATGTAAGCTGTATAGCAGCCAAAGGGTTCAGGGCTAAAAATATTCCTGCAGCTCTATTAATTCCAAAGGTAAAGTAGATGCCTGGACACCTTGAAACCAGTATCGGAAACTGTTTCAAATTCAGAGTACAGTCAAGTCAAGGTAAATCAGAGCCCAAAAAAAAGATCTGAGAAATCTCAAGTAACTAATAGTAAGTAGTAATTTTAAAGACCGGGTACAAGTACTTTTTAAAGACCGAGTAAAGACAGAGTACAAGTACTGATACTTTTTTTCAAGTACTCGCCGATACCAATTACCGTTTTTTGTTTTATGTCATGTGACAGTGGCACTAATATGCAGCACTGCTGGTCACTAATGAGGTGTGGACTGTGTCATAAGTTTTTTTATTTATTTATTTTTTACAAGTTATGTTTTGGGGGGGGGCTTTTTCTAAACAGACCCTTGACATCTCCCCTTTGAGACAGGGAAAGGGACTGAGGACACAGACTCCCCAGTCCCTTTCACAGCAGCCTCAGCTGCACTGAAGATGAATGGTCAGAGCTTGTAACTGCCCTCATTGCCGCACCGATCAATGGTCGGTGCTTGTAACTGCCCCCATCGCGGCACCGATCATCTATGAGACTGCCCACCTGAACCCCCCCCCCACTGCTATACTGAGGATGCTGGGTGTACTGGCCTCCTGCCAGGTATCGAGTCAAGCATTAGAGATGCAACCCTAATCTCAAGCAAGTAGTACGTTAGATAACTTGTTGGTCTTTTGGCGATCATGTATTTGTGGTATGCAAACAGATCCGAGCTTCCTTCATTAATCAGTGAAATATGAGTGTTTGCATGAATCTAAGTACTGCAAAGGAAAGCCTAAACCTTTATTTTGACAAGATGGCAGAAAAATCCTACGCAGAGCAATAACAGCTTAACATAACAGGTAGTCAACTGCTGCTACCAAGTTCCCTTCACACTAAAGTAACACCACACACACTTAGGCTCCATTCACATGTGTGCATTTTATGTGCATTTAGGTGTGGTGCACTAAAAAAGTCCTGCATTTTGCATCTTTGATGCACTTTCATCAAAGCAAGTGTTGTTGTCATGTACCTGGGTGTATTTGGACTGGGATGTTCCTGGTCCCACAGCTGCAGTCTTACTTGTGCCACAGAGGAGCTCTGGAGTTATCGCTATGTTCCCTAAGTTTGATGCATTACCTTGGACTCACTAGCCCCACCTGCTGCCAGCTGTGGACAATCTACAATCAAAACAGCCCATAAATAGCAGCACTTCCTATCCCTCGGTGCCCGTTTGTTTGGACTAGCTTCCTGGGTGTTTTGACTGCTTTTTGACTTTGGATACTGTATTTGAACTTCTGCCTGAATTCCTGACTACTCTCTATCCTGCTGATTTTGTACTTCACCGCCAGCTCGTGTATGACCTTTGCCTGCCTGACCAATCTCTGGATTTCGATCGTGTACCACTTTGCCTGATCTGTTGCCACCCTGATCTGCCTAAGTTTTCGTCTGAATCCTCAGCACACAAGCTCCAATTCGGACACTACCTATTCACAGGTACCTTACAGTTCTAAAGTGTTTAATTGTAACACGCCTAAAACACATGTAAAATGCGTCTAAAAAGCACTGCGTTAAAATCGCACCGCACAGATGTGATCTGGCATATATATATATGTATATATTTTAGTGTCCTAATGCCTAGGCTGCAGCAATTTCTCCACATCAATATTTTAAACAGTCTAATATAATTAGCAAATACACATCAAACATGACGTGAAACATACCTGTTTCTGCATTCCAGACATATGCCATCCCATCTTCACTCCCTGCTATAACAAATGTTCCACATGGTGTAAAGGCACTGTGAAGTTTTTCCTTGCAATTTGTTGCACCAATATATTTTTTGGCAGCCAATCTAATGAAAATAAAAATGTATTACAGTTTCCCATATGAAGGTAAACTAAAATACAGTGTATACAGTAACTTCAGCCAAGGAGTGTGGTAAATGAGATTAAGGTACAATTTCAGTAAAACGCTGGAACTTCTGCAGTCATGATTCATTTTTACTTTTCAGTAGTGGGAAAAACAGGTGACCAGTATTGAAAATGTGTGTGAAGTAAATTATTTTAATATTTTACATGAACTTGAGAGGGATGTTGACACCCCTACTTCAGAGGTACATGACAACTTTCAACTACCAGTCATGGTTGGGGAGTCAGAGGAAACTTCTCCAGAGCCAGAAATAACAGCTATACCCTGACTGTGGTCAGGGAAAATTTTGGGACCAAGCAGTTGCAGGATTACAAAATGGCAAATGCATTAAAAAAGATAAGGTGATATTCTGTATACCTAAAGAATCAGAAGTTAACCTGGTATACCCTATTTTGTAGTATACCATGACTAACTGTATCATGGCAAGAAGGAACTGGAGCAAGGTGTAGAGCAAATGGTAGTTCTCCAGCCTCACTCAATTATAGTGTTGCATCTGGCTCATTTTCATGTGTTGGGTGGTCATTTAGAGGTAGAGAAAAATCAAAAGAGCAGTTTGAGGAGCCATTTTTCTAACCCATTATTCACAAAGCAGCAGATAAGTATTGTACATCTTGCCTTGATGATCATATTAATGCATCCCAGGCACATTTCTGAAGTCTGCTGGCACCCTTGCCTATAATAGAGGTCCCTTTTAAGAAGCTTGCTATGGATCTGGTCAGTCCACTGCCAAAGTCCACACAGTATACAGAAGCAAACCTTCTCAAAAACACATCTTCTAAGGTCATAGCAAAAGAGCAATTCCTAAAGAGCTGTGTCGGTTGTTGAAAATTACTCACCTCCGTGTACCACAACCAAAATGATAAGCTGGTAGTTCAGTTAAATAGCGCTACTTATTGGGGGGGGACCACTGCGCTAAGAAATAATATATAGTCGCCAGCATAGGATGCACTAAACGTGCATTACAACTATGCCTAGCAGAACAAGTTGCTAATATTAAACGAGGGTTCAAGGACTATAATTTATCTAGGCATTATGCCAAATATCATGGCGGAAACCCAGTGGGTACCTTGTTTTTTGCTTTGGATAAAATCACTCCTCATTAGAGGGATAATAATATGGTTAGATCCATAACTAGGTTGGAGACCTGTTGACATAAAGTCTTAAAGTCGATTGGGACTTAAAATGTTTTATTAATAATAGCGTATTTTTACAAAAAAATTTGAATATATTTTTTATTTTTTATATATATTGTTTTTTATTGGATCATTTTGTGTGTGTTTTTGGGGGTTTTACAGTATGTTTTGTTAAGCAATGTTTTCTGGCTGGAACCTAAAATTCTATTTTTTTAAATATTTATAAATATTTTCTTTTGCTTCGGTTGAATTTCTGGTTCCATCTTTGGAGGCTAATTGTGTCTTCTTTTTCTCCATTACATGGAGATAATTTTGCATCCTACTGCGGGTTCTTATTATGCATTATCCTCCCTCCACTGGTGGCACTATTTCAGTATGTACTTTATCTCCCAGTATGGACATTCAGCGGCCAGCAGTCAAGATGGTGCTGCTGCTCTATTTATAACCGGCCAACGTGATGAGGTGTCACTTCAGACCATCCCCAGACAATGTTATTTATAATGAAATGCGTAGGGTGGGGCCGACAGCGAGGTCATCACGTTGTTCATCCCTGACTGGTCGGCTTAATCTATGCCCGGAGGGGAACCCATAGGAGCGCCGCACATGTCCTTTTTTGGATACTTGCTGAGCTTTTTTATCCTGGAATCTTGTAAGTGTCTCTTTTGCCAAATAAACATTTTATACTATATTGCACTATGAGAGCATTTTTCTTGTTTTTACCTTTGAGTGCTTAAAAGTCAGCAGCTACAAATACTGCAGCTGCTGATTTTTGATATATGGACACTTACCTGTCCAGGTAGCCCGCAATGTCGACAGCCTAG
Organism: Aquarana catesbeiana; assembly: GCF_042186555.1. Lineage (NCBI taxonomy): Eukaryota > Metazoa > Chordata > Amphibia > Anura > Ranidae > Aquarana > Aquarana catesbeiana. Next base: position 417,958,802 of record NC_133327.1, read on the forward strand.
GGTGCATCCACTGCCGGTAAAGGAACCCGGCAGTGAAGCCTTTCAACTTCACAGCCGGTTCCCTGCTGCGCTTTCTAAATGACCTGTTGGCGGAGAAAGGAGGGGGGCCGAACTTCCGAGAGATGGTGCCATCTCCGGAAGTGGGGAAGGGGACCTGTCAAAAACAGATCCCTGTTCCCCCCTCCCCCTTGAAAGGTGTCAAATGTGGTACCAGAGGGGGGAGGAGACCAATAAGCGGAAGTTCCACTTTTGGGTGGAACTCAGCTTTAACTCTCCGTGCTTGTTTTGACCACCTATAATTTAGTGGTCAGTGTTATCTGGGAAGCAGCTTCAATAATGGTTTCATTTTGCTGCCAATCTGGATCAGCATCACAGTTTTCTAAACCTGTCTGTCATCTATCACTGAGCACAGAGGACATTCGATGTTTGTTGGATTCTGCTTTATGGACTTTTTTTTCACTACTTGTATTTACTTGTTTATATGAGTGAGGGTTTCATAATTCCCCTCTCTTATGCTACTTACTATTGTCACTTTTTTTGATCATTTTTAGTGCTGCATCCCATTTATATTAGCACTCTTTATTGCTATGCTATAAAAAGTGCCTGATAAAGATGGAAAATACTGGGATGCCTGTTACTAAAGCTGAACTCCATATCTTTTGATTTACTTTACATACTATGTCCCTCACTAACATGTGAGGAAGCTGGATGTGCGGTATAAACTGTATGTAGCTGCGGCTACATAAAGCATACCGCACCGTGTTCCGGATTTGAGACAAGAATTCCTGTCTCATACCCAGAACACAGTAGAATCTACCACAGCAGCGCTCAGCCATTCAGAGTAAGCAATGTATTCTATCAATGAATACAAATTGGAATTGGTTATAAACCTCTTATGGGATTTTATCGGCAATCAAACACATGAGCATAGGAAGTTGTGTAAAAATACTTTTAACATTCAATAAAAATGGCCAGTAACATTGGCCTTATCTTAAAAAGACAGCATTACATTACACATTTACAGAAAATAAAGAACATAAGGGAGCAATAAATGTCACATTAATACTAAATAGACAGTGGCACAACCAGTTGTGATCTGCAGACTGAGATGACATCACCACAGCCCATTTAAAATGGAAGAAACCAATTTGTTTCGAACATGTATTATCTAACGTTCTTCATCAGGGAAGTACCACACTACAAAATAATGACATTATTGTCAAAAACACAGATGTTCAGATACTGTTTTTACCAAAAAAATGTTTTTGATCACATATAACCTTTTCCAACTTACATTGTGAACATCTACAGGTTCACATGTGACCCCAATTCGATACATTGGGGATGGTGGCAAGTAACCCACATATGAGGGACAAAAATATCTGTTGCATGAATCCTGGGTGGAGAATACACCCAACATTCCACAATTTGTTCTTCAAATGCGGGGGACATTCTCTTAGAACCTTGCATAAAAAAATATGCTGTTTAATGTTTGAATATGGTTGTTAGACTGCATATTGGGATTTATTTGTGATGCAGGAAAGGAATGGGAGACTCAGGTGCTTTCTTACCAAAATGATTTTCAGAAAAAGGAACAAATAGAGTCTGGACTCTGATTGATCTCTACTCTTCACAATTAACTAAAACTTTAGGAAAAAAAATCTGCCTTATTTTGGCATGGGAATGCCTTTGAAACATATTTAACCACATGCCGACCAGCACACACCGATATATGTAGGCACAATGGCACGGCTGGGCAAATGGGCGTACAGGTACGTCCCCTTTAAATCACAGCATTGTGGGCACGTGTGCCCGCCGCATACTCCGCAACCGCTCCCGCGGACTCGATGTCCGCCGGGGGCCCACGATCTTGTCATGGAGCGGCAGAACAGGGAGATGCCTTTGTAAACAAGGCATTTCCCCGTTCTGCCTAGCAACATGACATAGATCTACTGCTCCCTGTCATCGGGAGCAGTGATCTTTGTCATGTTCTAGTGAGGCAATCCCCCCCAGTTAGAATCACTAACTAGGACACACTTAACCCCTTGATAGCCCCCTAGTGTTTAACACCTTCCCTGCCAGTGTCATTTACACAGTAATCAGTGCATTTTTATAGCACTGATCGCTGTATAAATGACAATGGTCCCAAAATAGTGTCAAAAGTTTCCGATGTGTCCGCCATAATGTCGCAGTCAAAAAAAATCGCAGATCGCCGCCATTACTAATAAAAAAAAAAAATAATAATAAAAATGCCATAAATCTATCCCCTATTTTGTAGACGCTAAAACTTTTGCACAAACCAATCAATATATGCTTATTGCGATTTTTTTTTTTTTTTTTACCAAAAATATGTAGAAAAATACATATCGGCCTAAACTGAGAAAGAAATTTGTTTTTTTTTTATATTTTTTGGGGATATTTATTAGAGCAAAAAGTCAAAAATATTGCTTTTTTTTCAAAATTGACGCTCTTTTTTTGCTTATAGCGCAAAAATTAAAAACTGCAGAGGTGGTCAAATACCACCAAAAGAAAGCTCTATTTGTGGGAAAAAAAGGACGTCAATTTTGTTTGGGTGCAACGTCGCACGACCGCGCAATTGTCAGTTAAAGCGACGCAGTGCCGTATCGCAAAAAGTGCTCTGGTCAGGAAGGGGGTAAATCCTTCCGGGGCTGAAGTGGTTAAAGGAGGATTTTAATCCAATAGGCCTAAGAATTTCAAATCTTCCCTACACTAAAGGAGGTTAGCGCATAATTGAAAAAGGAATGGGAAGATAATCTAAGAGTTCACAATCAATTCATCCCCGCAAGGCCTGCAAATTAAAAGCATAATGGGCTAGCATGCATCGCATACAAGCCCATTATATGACACCTACCTGCAAACGAAGCCCGTGCCATCCCCTGTGCAGGTCGCGTCTATCTTCGCCCCTCCTCCTTCGGGGGGCCGCGGACTCCGTCTCTGTGACTGGCCGGAGCCGTGTGACGTCACTCCCACACATGCGAGCGGGAGCAGTCAGTCACGGCACACGCTTGGGGAAGAAACGTCATGGTGGTCAGTTTCTTCACAGCGCATGGGCCGATGACAACATTGGCACACAAGTGAAATAGGAGATCTCCACTACCTATAGGTAAGCCTTATTCTAGGCTTACTTATAGGTAAATGTCACACAAGGGTTTACAACCACTTTAAGGACACATACACTGTATAGCTGTATGGCTTGTCCATCGTCCCTTGGGTGACACCGCTCGTGTCATCCATCCCTGGGTAACGACGCTCGAATCATGTGATCCATCCACTCCGTTCCACTGCCTGGGATTCTGGGTTCTGTAGGCAAGCGGAGGATCTGCACTGGCGCCTGCTGGGTGGGCGCATTTTGTCCGCACTCGCGCGATGACATCAGACGCCGAGCGAGTGGGGGGTATATCAGGCTGGCCACTCCAGCACACCATCAGCTGGAGAGCAGGGGCGACCATGTTATGCGTCTATGGTATTGCAGGCAACTATCATCTGTGGAGGATTACTTTGATTGCATTGTGAACTCACCATCTAGGATGTCACTTTTTGTCTTAATTTTTAAGTTTCACTGTAGACATTTATGTTCCTTTGGTTGTCTGTCTATGCTGGTCATGATACTGTGTATGTATATGATCTGCACCATCCCCTCCCTTTGGTTTGGTTGCTCCGGTTTTTTGACACAAAATGGCTGACAATGAGATCTGTCTTATTTAAGAACCCTGATGTCTATGTATTGATTTTTGCAACTGTGGAGTTTACTACAGTATTGAGCCACTCTAATTTAAATGTATTTTGTATTTTTGTCAGCGGCTATTTAAAGCAACACAGCAATATACCGATCCAATTACTAGAGTTTCTTCTGTCACCCCTGTACTAATCTCTCTCTCTCTCTCTCTCTATAAGCATAATGGAAAGGAAAATGATTAATGCACTACCTGGAAAGAAAAACAAAAGCTGCTACAAACCATGTGACTAAAATGTGTACCTATGTTCAATAAATTGTAGCGCTAAAAAACACGTGTCATAAGAACAGAATGTCTCTGTAATCATAGACTGGTGTCCCAATGGTGACGTATAAAAAGAAACATGATAATCCGCAATGGATAAATGAACGGTGTAACAGTCCCTTCTGCTTCCCAAATCTCAGTTCAGATGTCATCAAACTCATGAAAGGATGGGGTACGCTTACCGGAACTGTTGGATTCTACTGCCATAAGCATAGAATCAATCGAGCTGTGTGCCACCCTGGGCAAGTGAGTGTAGTAGTTGAAGGCAGATGGAGCCTCTATGAGGCCTGGATGTCACCTCTGGATACACGGGAAATGGATCAAAACCTGGTTCCAAGGTTGAAGATATTTTCTCAATTCCCGAAAGTATATGGAAAAGAAAAGGGATGCCTCCACATGGTGTAAATCTGGGTAATTTATTTACTAAAAAACCGCTATACATAAAAGTGATCACAGATATAAAAAAGGCAGTGTAATGGGTATAAAAACCGTCCTACGCGTTTCGATCAACAGACCTTCAACAAGGGCATAGAAAACCCTCATAACACTGCCCTGATTTATAAAATAGTATAAAATTACTAAATAATTACAGGACCAATCAGCTGTGGGAACTTTAACAATAATGAATCTTATTGGACGGGGGGAGGGTCCCATAATGGGATGTGAACAGCCCTCTCCTGGAGTCCAATCAATACAGACATAATAGAATATGATTACAAACTTAAGAATCTATCCACCAATGATATCACTAAATTTCATGACCTTACTGGAATCCTAAGTGTGCGTCTTGTGCTGGGAGCCCGGGAAGCCGGCAAACCTGAGCATGTGACGCTGACTTCCGGAAATATGTGTGCCCGGCGTGGGGGTTGCTTAGCAACCCCGCACGCTGTGTCAGGAAAGCCCGCGAAACACCCAACACGTGTTTACGGAGCCGTCACGTGGCAATCAACTGCTCTCTCATGTGATGACTGACGTCACTCGCATGAGGAGAGTGTTGCCAGGTAACGGCATGCGCCCTGTCGGGGCGCGGGGAATCCTCCCACTACGAGCACCTGACGCTCAGCTGGTCTCCAACATGACCGCTGATGTCAGTTCAACTAAGGAAGCGTGTCTGCGTGCTGGGAACACTGGCGCACGACTGATCTTCCATGTGTCAGCCGACGTCAGTTAAACAAAGGAAACATGTCAGTGTGTAAGTTCAACACATACATCTTGCTGAGAAAACGTAGTGTGATCACCCTGAGACTAGCACATGATTAGTATCGGAACCCAATGGATAAAATGAAAATAAAAATAAAAATGAATTGTAAAATAAAATAAAAAAGGGGGGTTGGACAAGGCCAAAATGTAAACGTACTATACCATATCATCCCTCATATTTGATTCTAAAAATGGGGTATCTCACAAATCCAGAACCGATGGTATGTGGGCACTGGATGAAATAAAGAGTGCAAAAGCATTGAGTAAAAATGTAAAAGAACATAAATGGACCCATTGTAGGTCTAGATACTGTAAAATAAGGGGAAAAAAAAAAATTATGGGATGGAAAAAATACTGAAAAATAAAAATAAATATAAAATACAAAATAAAAAATAAAAACTAGGAGAGATTAATAAATGAGTTCAGATCCCACTCAACATTGAGCCCAAACGGAAAATAAGATCTGAGCTCATGTATCCAGTACGTCTCTAACTTAGAGACCCCCCTTAGGCGGGACTCCCCCCCGCCAATGGGGGACAAACTTATCAATCACTTGAAATGTACTACCCTTAGGTAGCACACAATACCACAGTGAGACGTAAAACTGACACTTTTAGTTCTACTAGCACTCTGCGTATTTATTACATGAGAGAGTTCGCTACCTGTATCACTCAATATGTGGTATATGTGCTTACTTGCCCATGCAAAAAGCAATATGTGGGTAGGACCACTAGAACGTTTACCATACGCATGAACGAACACATTGCTGGCATAAAAGGTGGCAAAGATAAGCATACGGTACCCCGACATTACCTACTTCATCATAACAAGGACCCTAAGGGTAGTACATTTCAAGTGATTGATAAGTTTGTCCCCCATTGGCGGGGGGAGTCCCGCCTAAGGGGGGTCTCTAAGTTAGAGACGTACTGGATACATGAGCTCAGATCTTATTTTCCGTTTGGGCTCAATGTTGAGTGGGATCTGAACTAATTTATTAATCTCTCCTAGTTCTTATTTTTTATTTTGTATTTTATATTTATTTTTATTTTTCAGTATTTTTTCCATCCCATAATTTTTTTTTTTTCCCCCTTATTTTACAGTATCTAGACCTACAATGGGTCCATTTATGTTCTTTTACATTTTTACTCAATGCTTTTACACTCTTTATTTCATCCAGTGCCCACATACCATCGGTTCTGGATTTGTAAGATACCCCATTTTTAGAATCAAATATGAGGGATGATATGGTATAGTACGTTTACATTTTGGCCTTGTCCAACCCCCCTTTTTTATTTTATTTTACAATTCATTTTTATTTTCATTTTATCCATTGGGTCCGATACTAATCATGTGCTAGTCTCAGGGTGATCACACTACGTTTTCTCAGCAAGATGTATGTGTTGAACTTACACACTGACATGTTTCCTTTGTTTAACTGACGTCGGCTGACACATGGAAGATCAGTCGTGCGCCAGTGTTCCCAGCACGCAGAAACGCTTCCTTAGTTGAACTGACGTCAGCGGTCATGTTGGAGACCAGCTGAGCGTCAGGTGCTCGTAGCAGGAGGATTCCCCGAGCCAGGACAGGGCACACACCGTTACCTGGCAACACTCTCCTCATGCGAGTGACGTCAGTCATCACATTAGAGAGCAGTTGATTGCCACGTGACAGCTCCGTAAACACCTGTTGGGTGTTTCGCGGGCTTTCCTGACACAGCGTGCAGGGTTGCTAAGCAACCCCCACGCCGGGCACACATTTCTGGAGGTCAGCGTCACGTGCTCAGGTTTGCCGGCTTCCCGGGCTCCCAGCAAGAGACGCACACTTAGGATTCCAGTAGGGTCATGAAATTTAGTGATATCATTGGTGGATAGATTCTTAAGTTTGTAATCATATTCTATTATGTCTGTATTGATTGGACTCCAGGAGAGGGCTGTTCACATCCCATTATGGGACCCTTCCCCCGTCCAATAAGATTCATTATTGTTAAAGTTCCCACAGCTGATTGGTCCTGTAATTATTTAGTAATTTTATACTATTTTATAAATCCGGGCAGTGTTCTGAGGGTTTTCTATGCCCCTGTTGAAGGTCTGTTGATCGAAACGTGTAGGGCGGTTTTTATACCCTGTACACTGCCTTTTTTATATCTGTGATCACTTTTATGTATAGCGGTTTTTTAGTAAATAAATTACCCGGATTTACACCATGTGGAGGCATCCCTTTTCTTTTCCATATACTTTCGGGAATTGAGAAAACATCTTCAACCTTGGAACCAGGTTTTGATCCATTTCCCGTGTATCCAGAGGTGACATCCAGGCCTCATAGAGGCTCCATCTGCCTTCAACTACTACACTCACTTGCCCAGGGTGGCACACAGCTCGATTGATTCTATGCTTATGGCAGTAGAATCCAACAGTTCCGGTAAGCGTACCCCATCCTTTCATGAGTTTGATGACATCTGAACTGAGATTTGGGAAGCAGAAGGGACTGTTACACCGTTCATTTATCCATTGCGGATTATCATGTTTTCTTTGACTATACGTCACCATTGGGACACCAGTCTATGATTACAGCGCTACAATTTATTGAACATAGGTACACATTTTAGTCACATGGTTTGTAGCAGCTTTTGTTTTTCTTTCCAGGTAGCGCATTAATCATTTTCCTTTCCATTGTACATTTTGACTTTTTTGTTTTTTGCAGCTTCCTTTTTTTCACCTGTAATTTTATTGCACGTGTTTTTCACATGGATGTTTTTGATTATAGGACCGCTAGGTCCTTAAACCCAGAAGGTGTGTTTGTTGTTACCAATCCAGATTCCAAAATAGGAGGTCTTTTTATGAGGCTCAAAAACCCGATGATAAGTGAAATCCACCTCCAATGGGATACAGCCTTTCTCGAACAATATATTAGAGAAAAGATGGTACCCAGGGGTCTCCGCTGGGATGTTTTTCCCCAGCAGGATGAACCTGATGTTGAATCATGGTTTAAATATTTTAACGATGTAGGTATTCAACTTTTAGATTTTCTGATTAAAAGAAAACGGACCAAGTTGTCCTTAATTGATCAAGAAATTAAAGATCTAAAGGACAAATTGGCTGTACACAGGACCACGGCTGAGTATATTTCCCTTTCCTCCACTCTGAAAAATACCTTGGAGAAGGAGGAGAAGGACCAAAAAAATTAAAAACAAAAGAAATACAATAGGGACTTTTCTGACTACAGTTCTCATATGGTTTTTAATTGGCAAAAAAAGATGGCTTCTTCTGCCTCTTTAGAAAATGGGCCTCCTTCAGCTGAGACTCAACATCCAATTAAAAACTATCCAGATAGGAGATTAGTATATGAACCACCACATAATACAGGGGGAGGTTTGGGGCCATCTTACCAAACTCCTAGACGCCCCCTTGACTCCAAACATAACAATTCTAGGAATCCTAGAAATGTCCCTCAACGTCCACTACTCCCTGCACAGCCCCCCCCAGTTATAGGGGGGAGGACCAAACAATAGAGGTAGAGGCTATTCACGGGGGTACCCAGTTGGCCCACTTTATCAAGGGGCCTCTGGGCCTTCCCCATATAATGGGCGTAAGGGGGTGGGTAACCAAAGATCTAGATCACATAATCGCGATCACCCTTACGAGACTCCTATTCATACCCAAAATCGCTACTTACCTCTACAAGAACAACCATTGCAGGATGGGTATCACGAGAATTATCCCCAATATGATAGGGAGGAGGATGTATACAATAGGTCCCCTTACAATTATAACCAAAACGGTTTTGACTACAGATCGGGTTTTCAGAGACCCACAGAAAGCCTTTTTGGCTACCAAGAAGGAAAAGAGGGACCAGAGGGGGGTGGAAGGCTAGAAGCAAAAAGAAAAAGAGTTTGAGAGGCACTGGATTTTCAATCTCAGTACTGTCCACTTGACCGAAGCTGAGAAATCAGTTCTGGACAAGGGACTTAAGTTTGTTCCCCCAAGACCTTTGAACAAATTCGCCACATTTATCGATGTGTTAAAGTTTACTAGAAAACTAAGTATACAAAGACACTTTTTGAGCCAACCTTCCTTTCCCTCCACGGTGAACCATACTTCTGGACATACAGAATATGTACACTCTGGACTAACCAATCCATCATTATTTAACCCCCCAGGAAATTTAGCCCCTTCGCTCCAGGTTTTCAAAAGTCTAGTCTTACAAGACTTAGACAAACTTTCCAGTTGTAAAACGAGGGTCCACATGGACCCACAGATTAGAACTGGACTTAAAGAACTATGTGATAGGAATTACCTTATCATAAGACCTGCAGATAAAGGTGGGGGGATTGTGGTCTTAAACAAAGAGGATTACATCAAAGAGATGCACAGGATTTTCCAAGATCGAGAAACCTATACCCCTATTAACTACAATCCAACCCTTCAGTACAAACGAGCCTTAGTTGAATTAGTCAACAAAGGGTTCTCTTTGGGGATTCTCAATAAAAAGGAGATAGGCTATCTCGTGCCTCTTGTTCCGCGGATCCCTGCGATATATTATCTCCCTAAGGTCCACAAGGACCTAGTCTGTCCCCCTGGCAGACCCATTGTCAGTGGGATAGACTCGGTTACTTCGAGGATAGGGAGACATGTAGATTTTTACCTTCAACCACTGGTCCAATCCATCCCATCCTACCTCAAGGATACTAGGGATGTTATTAAATGTCTTGAAAATGTAAAATTAAATGAAGGAACTTTCCTGGTCACAGCCGATGTGGCCGCCCTATATACATGTATACCACATCATTTGGGGTTTAATGCAGTCGAAAAATATCTATCTTCAAATAACAGCTTGCCGTTACTACAGCGGAACTTTATTATGCAACTCTTGCGGTTTGCCACGAGCCACAACTATTTTTGGTTCCAGAATCAGTTTTATGTACAACAAAAAGGTGTGGCCATGGGGGCCAAATTTGCCCCCAGTTTGGCCAAGCTTTTCATGGCCCAATGGGAGGAGGATGTCGTCTATGCCTCCCAGAGACCAGAATTAGTTCTCTGGGTTATGTATATTGACGACATCCTCCTCCTATGGCATGGAAACCGCGAGTCTCTGGATTGTTTCATGACAGTTCTCAATTCGAATGACCGCGGGATATCTCTTAGTTATGAGGCTAGCACAAACTCTATTCATTTTCTGGATTTAGAAATTATGATAGTGGATCAACATTTGGAGTTTAAAACTTATTTTAAACCCACAGACCGTAACTGGTATATCCCGTCGGACAGTTGCCACCATTCTCAGTGGCTACGGTCTGTTCCACGCAGCCAGTTTTTAGGACTGCGCCGCAATTGCTCTAATATTTCTGATTATTACGCTCAATCCCACATATTGAAAGATAGATTTGTGGCTAAGGGATATAACGCAGGGGAATTAGACGCTGAAATTAATAAAGTCTCCCAGATTGACAGGAATTCTACGTTTGTTGAACGTTCCATCATTACCTCAGATTCTAGAGCTAAATGGTCCTTCTTCACTACGTATTCCACCCAGTCTAAAGAAATTAAGGCCATTTTCAAAAAACATTGGGGAGTACTTAGGAGTGATAGACTCCTGGGTCCTGCGCTACCTGAAAATGCTGGGGTTATTTTTAGAGGTGCCCGTTCCATACAAGGACAAATTGCCCCCAACATTATAGACCCCCCCAAGAAAGTCTCTTTCTTTCAACAATGCCAAGGCTTTTATCCATGCCGCAGATGTAACGTGTGCGCACACAATACCACAGTGAGACGTAAAACTGACACTTTTAGTTCTACTACCACTCTGCGTATTTATTACATGAGAGAGTTCGCTACCTGTACCACTCAATATGTGGTATATGTGCTTACTTGCCCATGCAAAAAGCAATATGTGGGTAGGACCACTAGAACGTTTACCATACGCATGAACGAACACATTGCTGGCATAAAAGGTGGCAAAGATAAGCATACGGTACCCCGACATTACCTACTTCATCATAACAAGGACCCTAAGGGTAGTACATTTCAAGTGATTGATAAGTTTGTCCCCCATTGGTGGGGGGAGTCCCGCCTAAGGGGGGTCTCTAAGTTAGAGACGTACTGGATACATGAGCTCAGATCTTATTTTCCGTTTGGGCTCAATGTTGAGTGGGATCTGAACTCATTTATTAATCTCTCCTAGTTTTTATTTTTTATTTTGTATTTTATATTTATTTTTATTTTTCAGTATTTTTTCCATCCCATATTTTTTTTCCCCTTATTTTACAGTATCTAGACCTACAATGGGTCCATTTATGTTCTTTTACATTTTTACTCAATGCTTTTACACTCTTTATTTCATCCAGTGCCCACATACCATCGGTTCTGGATTTGTGAGATACCCCATTTTTAGAATCAAATATGAGGGATGATATGGTATAGTACGTTTACATTTTGGCCTTGTCCAACCCCCCTTTTTTATTTTATTTTACAATTCATTTTCATTTTTATTTTCATTTTATCCATTGGGTTCCGAAAATAATCATGTGCTACTCTCAGGGTGATCACACTACGTTTTCTCAGCAAGATGTATGTGTTGAACTTACAAACTGAC